>NC_060884.1:14629355-14929355 GCF_014805685.1 Silurus meridionalis | reverse complement strand
TTCACCAGTGCTTTATTGAACAGCTTGCAATGATACATGTAGCACCACTGATAACCTTGTCTCCTATCTCCAAGCTGTTCCGATTTATGGTGCACAAAATTTCTCTGATAAAAAAAACCCAGCTTCAAACTCCCATCCCATTATTCCATATTCTGATTCATGGATTTTCTGTCACACTATGTGCCAGAATGTGCAATTTTTATTTCTTAGTTATTGAATAAAAAATGTGGCTAGATAAAATATACAACTTGTATACAATCAAAGCCACAGTGGTGAAGTAACTTGCACAATGGTGCAATTATAAAATTGACAGTATTTTTTTTTCTGCATAATTATTTATACTTGTAAATGAAGCATATGGATATACTGATATTTGTTGATGCTAGTAGGTGCCATCCAGCAAATCAAGCAAATAAATTAAAAAACAAAACAAAACAAAACATGCCTGCAGTGATGTGTAGATATATTTCTATTATTTAAATTCTAATATTTATATTTGATTACATTTTAGTAAGTAGTTTACACACCACAATATGAAGCCCCATTAAAATTGAATTAGTTTCACATGAGAAGTGTTGGCACTTATTACTTCCAGAGTATTGTTAGAAATGTGGTATTTTTAATGGATGTATAAATGAAAGATTATCTTCTTTTCCTTTTATAAAAAACAAACAAGCAACCAGAAAAGGGGTGTTCTGTATATCCCATTCAATATATTGATTTAAAATTCACTGTGTCTTGTGGGAAAACAGGTTTTGTGCTTTGTTTTCAGTATAGAGGAACTGAAACCAAAATGAGACCACATATTGACTGAGTTTAAAACATAAGACAACACAATATAGGCAGCATTTGAAAAGGGTGGAAGTACTGAAGTGACCACCCAACCAGAATGCAGATAAATCCCTACATGAAGAAACAACTCTTTTGCTGTATGGCTACAGCAACAGAAGAAAAAAAGGGCTGAAGGCTCAGATGCTCAGCCCCTTGGAATAGAAAGAGTGAATGCATTTAGTACATTGGAATGCAGACTGAAGAAACTTGTAGTGGGCAGGAGCCAAATACAAGAGCTTTTAGTGAAAGGCACCAGCGTATTGAAGTACAGGTGTATACTGGTACAGTGGCCTTGCATACAGAGACAGATTTTGATATAATCTTAGTGGCTGTGTCTCATTTTCTAAACTTCAGTGAGTGCTGATAGACCAGTGTTTATTGATGATTAAAGCCTAATGAAGTAGTGTGGCTCAGCAGTGGGAGCAAATGTGCAGAATTTTGGTATCGAGCATGCCTTAACAAAAATTAAAGCTGGATTTTCCACTTGACCCCTGATCAAATAACTATCCCTTTTGTGGTATAGTTGCCCAACTGGGTGATTCCACAATGTACAAATTTCAGTATAGACATCCTATGCATATTCAGGAGCACATTTGAACCACAACCTTATAAAAGAGCAATCAGATTGGCTGCAATGTCAGATGCAGAAGTACTGAAGTTGAGATATTGTTTTAGGTAGAATCCCTGGAGGCTTTTCTTGTAGAAGGGCTGACGAAACTCTCTGTGTAAATCTGTGCTTCATGTAACCCGAATATAAGAACGATGCTGAATAAAAACCTCCACCTCAGAGTGAATAAGTCAAGGCCTTAACTGAAGATGTGGAGTAACCATAACCCATTCCTCCACCCTAGTAAATCCTTGGCAAAAATATCTAGTACAAAACACATCTAGCTATCACACTATCACATGAAAATGATTAGGACATTATTTAGTAAAATTGCAGAGGCATACGCTTCATATTTGATTGAATCATTTATACTTTGAGTTTAGAAATCAGGAGTGAATTTTTACATTTGCACTTTAAATCAGCAAGATATTGTTTTAGCATTGTGCTAAGAGGCCAATGGTTTTGCAAATACCACTGCACTGGGGAATTTCAAATGTCAGCCCAACCCTGCCAAGCCCCCACACCCCTGTTGTGTTGCTCTATCCATGCCAGTAGACACAGGGTTATTTTGAGACAACCAAAACTGATGTTAACAGGAAATAAATCGTAGTGTAGTAATGTAGTTCAACTACAAACATGGAACCCTTCATCTTAAATATGTGTACGTCAGATAAAACACAAAACATAAAACAAAAGAGCAAGGAATATACCATAACATTCATTGCCAGAGAGAAGGTAAAAGGTGATGTCTTAAGGAAGCTTATAGTCTTCACTTGCTTCAGACTGTACAAAATTTGTATGTACAAATTGATTGGGCCTTAAGTTTAATTGTGCTGTGCTTTCTGAAAGGCTTCTCAGCCTGCTTCAATTCTATCTAACCTAGCAGAAACAGGGAGAAGAGCAAAGATAAGCTGGCAAAATCTAGCCATTTTCCCCTGTGTAGGAGGCTTTTGCAGATAATACCCCTCTAGAGACACATTCAAAACAAGAGAACTTACCCACAGCTGCGCCAGTACCGAAGCACACCTCGGAAAATAGTCTCAGAGATGAACCGCTTAATCGGAAGTAAATTGCTCAGAGAACGAGCGAGCCTATAATAGGATAGGTGTGTTTTGTGGTGCACAAAGTGGAGCACTTCCACTAGGATTAGCCAGTGATCAGCAGAGTGACCTTCACCTACGGTGGAGAACTGCTACAGTTCAGGACCCAGCATGGTGGGCTGTACACTTCATGCTCGAGCTTGCAGATCGGCCTGAGTTTGTCATTTAATTATTGAGGATTAACAAACATTGTTACATTAATGAGATATTCATTTTGTCCTCTTTGTATTAATTGGGCCATAGTCACAATGGTGTTAGAGCTGAGAAGATCAGAGGTTGTTGCGTTGGAGTATATTATCTCTAAAAATAAAATTAACGATATAGCTATTTCAACTGCAGTGAACATGCTAGAAAATTGCTGCCAAAGTACATCTGGTACAGATTGCCTGTTTCATTAAATGATTCAAAATCTCTTGACCTTATCCAGACTTTCATTTTTCAAAATACTGGTAAGACTGAGAAAATCAGAAAATCCCAAATCCAAAGAATCTTTTTTTAGTTCTTTGAAAAAAATTATGAAAGTCTTACATGAAACCTTACATGACAACCATGAAAAAAAAGTCTTATCAGGGCTCGTCTTATGCAATTTTGAATACAGGAGTAATGCAAGAAAAAGATTTCTTGGTATACTTACAGTTTCACTAAGACTGTGGTATTCATCCATGAACAGAACCATAACCATGTTTCAAGTGCATAATCCAAACATGTTATTAAAAAAGTTAGTCCCATCTCTAAAAAAAAAATATGGAGATAGGTCTAGCACAAAATAAATATACAAAGCTTATTTACAAATTCCCTTTGACGTGAGAATTCTTCGAAAGCATGTTTCCTATAAAATCACTGACTGCTCTGAAAAGCAGGCTTTGATTTCCATTGTAAATGTCTTCCTATACTTTCTTTCATCAGAACAGGGAAATATTCTGAATATGTATAATAACCTCCATGCTACCGATATAGTAGATAGAGTTTGGATTAAATTAGAGAAAGAGTATTTATTTAAAACTGAGATACTGTAAAAGAGCAATTGTAGCAAAGCATTTTAATACAACCAAGACTAAGATGTGTGACCTTTCCTGAGTTCTAAATCTCTTGAATGAGACTTCAGTGATTAAACAATGAGTGTGAACAGCATGTTCACATTCTTTTGCTGACCTTCCATAATTTAGACACTTATCCTGGAGTACTATAGGTTTAGCGCATTGCCATTTTCGGTGCAGTAAGTCCTCGTGTCTGCTGTGACACAGTCATATTATAGATATATAGCGCAGTATATCACTATATTGATAATTGTGTTATGACCTTCATGTGGTTTTCACAGGAGCCAACATAGCAATGCAGTATGAATTCAAACAAGAAAGCTGGCGCTATAATCTGGATCAGCACTACCAATGCCGATCAGCTATCCACTAGAGCTGTTTCTCTGTTGGATGGTAGAGCATTTCTTTTTCCAGCAAAAGTAATCTGGAGCAGCTGTCACTCTGAGAGATTATCTTATCTTTAATAACATTTTAATAGATAAGATAAATATTGAATCTATGTGTTGTCACGTATGTGCAGGTTGTATCTGTTCTTTTGTTCAGAAATGATCTTAAAAAAATCATAAAGCAAGTAACAGTCTAAGCTCAAGGTACTTTATGAAACATGTGTATAAAGTGCTAAATCCCAATAAAAGTTTGAAAGCATTTTAAACTGAGAAGAGATTAGGAAACTAGAGATCCTGTACCTCTGCATGCTGGAAGTGTGACATGAAAGCCTTAGATGGTCCTGGCTTTCAGTCCTGGCTTGTGAATTGAAGAACCTAAGAAAGATGAGAGGAACTTTGGTGGCCAATTCAATCCTTCCTTTGATGTTTTGTTGTGCAGGGAGATGGATTATATGGTAAGATTTACCTAAGAAGCCAGCCCTGTTTGTTTTTCCTTTGCTGAATTTAGTCTTTGTACCATCCTCCTATCTTAATGGAGACATATTTCCCATTTTACTTATATGTCTAAACGTATTGATAAAAGATATTTTAAAATGTCAACAATGGAAAAAAGCCAAGAGATGCATCTAGTAAAACTGATTAATTGAGCTGCATGTTCATGTTTCTTGTTTCTTTTGCTTTGTGCAATAACATCTATTTCCAGTGACACAAGCCAGTAACTTATTATTCTTTGTAATACAGATATGTTTGTATGATTATGTATCTATATCCTTCCTGTCATTATGGCTACAAAAAGGCATGGTGAAAAAATTAAAAATAATAATAATAATAATAATAATAATAATATTAATAATAATAATACTCATCATCATCATCATCATCATCATCATTACCATTATCAAAAAGTGCTGACCGTGTGAGAAAATTATTCATCACAATTATTTACATGGTTTACATATGGTTTTCTTTTACAAATAATTTTACATAATTGTTTCAGTGCATGTCAAATATTTAGACATTAAAGAAAAACATTTTATATATAGATATACGTTCAAAAACCTAATGCAGTGTTATGCTAAATATATGCACTAAATTGTTTGCTATTTCACTTGTGTCTGATACAGGATTCTAGCTGCTCAACCATCCTGGTTTTTTGTCATATGTTTTGTTTCATGATGTGCCAAATGTTTTCAGATGGTGAAAGGTGTTTCAGCAACCGGACTCTTTACTGAAATATTCAAGGCCTTAGATTTAATTGAATGATTTATTAAAAAAAAAAAATCATAAACATGAAAAAAATATATCTTAAAATGTGCTGAGTAAAAGCTTTTCAGAGCTTGAGCTTTAGGCCACAGGAACAAAAAGCAGATTCCCTGCTTGTCAGCTGAGAAATAGCATTTAACAGTTGGGGAGTGATGAGGATAATGCTGAGTGCTAAGTGCTGAATTGCCTTTTGCTCTCAGATATGACATTAATATGGTTGTCTGAACTGATAGCTTCTCTTTTTTTCACAAGGTTTTGAATCAGACCTGAACACAGGAAAGTTAGAGAGCAGATGCAGAGAAAATGTTGAATGAAGAAAAAGCAAAAGCAAAAGAATTTGAATTCACACCCAGGCATAGCATTTTAACATATATGGAAATATAATCAACAAATGAAACAGAATGTTCCATCTTTTATGATTCTTTCTATTTTCAACATTATTTTCAAATTTTTCAGATGCATAATTGTTGAGAGTGGACAGTAGATGAACGAATAGTCTGCTCTCCTACAATAATTTCCCATTAATCATTAAGACCTTGCAAAGACCAGTGGATAGATGACCAGTTAGAAGAGATAATGTGACGAGAGAGAGCAAGAGAGTGTGTAAGAGAGAGAGAGAGAGAGAGAGAGAGAGAGAGAGAGAGAGAGAGATACAGACATGAGAGTGGGACAGATCTAATTTCTACACAGGCTCCCGAGAATAAGACAGATGGGGAAAGGAAAGTGGCTACGAGTGTAATTTATTTTCTAATATTTTCCCTCCACTCTTTTTGGGAAGCCAATCCAATTAATCCACAGGAAGACAGAGCAAGGAATGCTGTAACGGAGACAAAGATGAGGCCTGTTTGATTTCAGATCAGAGTAAACTGAAACATTTGTCTTCTCAACACTTAGCCTGTCTTCCTATTTCTCCCCTTTACAATACTATCCTGCTGATTAAATCTTATGTGACAAAATCTCAAAGACAAAGTGAGGCTTTTAAGCACTGCTGAAAAACATATTTTCCTGGCAGCTGTTTATTGCTTATTTCCAAAGACCAAATATTTCCATCTGGGTCAGCCTTTCCCACCTTTAGGAGAAAGCAGGGCTTTGCGTAAGTGGGTACTGAAGGGAGGTGGGATTCATCAAAGCCTTTATTTCAAGACTTATTATGACAATATATAATAATATTTTTGCATTTATTTAATTTATTAACAGAATATGTATAAATAATATGAAGTCTGTCAGCATTCTTAGACACTCTAAAGTTTACACAACACTTTAAGTTCACAACCTTATAAATAGTCGAAAGCTATGGAAATTATATATTGTCAGGGAGCCACCGGCCAGGCCTTCCCTCAGCACCCAGCACGCTTGCAGCACCTCACCAACTTACTAATCACCGTCACCTGTTACCCATCATCTCTCCCCCTACTTAAGGCCCTCACTCTCATTTAATCATAGTCCGTTCTACAGTGCATTCTGGAGATCATTCATGGACTACCTATTCTATGGACTTTACCCGTTTTCTGGTTCTATTACGGACTACACCCGTTTTCTGGTATGGCTACTTCCTGGCTGTTTGTATTCTGTTTAAAGACTACTAAACCTCGTTATAGTTACTTTGGTTTCATCTGCTTGATACCAGCCTGACAGAGGCCAGTCCCGTACCAAGACTTGGGTCACTTGCGGGTCTCGGGAGAAGATGAGAATGTCATCAATGGAGACTATCACAAATTGGTGGAAGAACGGTCTGAACACCTCAGTCATGAACGTCTGAAACACCGCGGGGGGGTGGTCAGATCGTCCGGCACGACGTGGTACTCATAGTGTCCAGCATGGGTGATGAAGGCTGTCATCCATTCATCTCCCTGACGGATGCACACGACGTTGTAGTCGCTATGCAGATCCACCTTTGTAAAGATCCTAGGTCTTACAGGGTGGCCTGAGCGATCTGAGCGTCGAGATGCTGGTAGTCGATGCATGTAGTCGATTCTGGTAGTCGATATATATATATATATATACATATATACATGCATCGACTACCAGCATCTCGACTATATATATATATATATATATATATATATATATATATATATATATATATATATATATATATATAATATATAGTAACACAAGCTGACCATTTAATGCCATTCTTACAACCTAGATAGAATCACTCTAATTCTATTTTGCTGTTACATTGGTTCCCCTCCAGAACTCTCCTAGGGTTCGGAAGCACGCCTTTTGGTTTCTTCCCCCTGTAAGGCACCACGCTCCACCTCTCTTCCCCCTGAAGAGGGGGAGGGAATGGACGCCCAGCTTGAGGAGCTGTTGGAGGTAGTGACTCGGGCTGTAGCCAAGCTGGATAACGCCTGGCCAGCCAATATGCAGAAACAATGCCCCCTAAGCAATCTGAACAAATGTTTCCTGCAACCGACGTTGCTGCCTCCACTCTGGGGTTTGCCTTTTTTCCCAGACCTGCAGACTGGTGTGACCAGGTCATGAAATAACCCTTATTTGCCCAGCCTCTTCAGCTCCAATATTTCTCACTACGCTAATGTAGTAGGGCTGAAAGAGTGTGGTTGTGAAGCGATGCCCCGGGTTGAAGTGACGCTGGCTGGCTATCTCACCCTAGGTGCTGCATCATCTTTAAGGCCCTGGTCCCACCCAACAAGCCTCTGAGGACTACCTTGGCTTTGGTAGGCAAGGCTTATATGGCGGCAGGTAAGGATGCACATAATGGCTGTGTTACAGGCTTATCAGGCTACCCTGCAGCTAGAGTTTGACAAGGGAATGCCTACGGGCAGCGACGAGGGAATGCCTACGGGCAGCAACGGGGTTAAAGAGTTGCATTGTGCAACAGACCTGGCTCTCAGGCCACAAAGGAGACCGCTAGGGCCATTGGCTGGTTTAAGTCTGTCCTGGTCTCCATGGAGAAACACCTGTGGCTCACCCTTTCGGACCTATATTACAGAGTTAGAGCCATTTTGCTGTGGTGCCGACTGGCCTGTTCATCGAGGCTGTAAATATGATTGCCGACAAGTTTCAGGAGGCCAAGAAACAGTCAGCAGCGTTCCAGTGGTTTCTTCCAGCATGTATTTACTTATTTTCACGCATCCATCCTTCTTTTACACAGGAAGCTCCTAAAGTTTGCTTTCGGGGCTGAAGCTTACCAATATCGGATCCTACCATTCGGCCTTGTACTCTCACCCTGCACCCTCACAAAGTGTGTGGATGCGGCTGTGGCTCTACTGACACTCCGGGGCATCCGCAAACTGAACTATATTGACGACTTTTGATATTAGCTCGATCAGAGCACCTGGTGACCCGGTATCGAAATATCGTTATTGCCATATAAGGGAATTGGGGTTAAGATTGAACACCAAAAAAAGTGTACTTTCACAGGTACAGAGAACCACCTATCTAGGTGTAGCATGGGATCAGGTGCTGGGACATACGGACAACACATCAGTGGATTAATACATCAACCATTAGGGAGGTCTGTGCTTTCGCCTCCTTTACAAGCTGGCATGACAGTTCCAGCTGCTCTTAGTGACAGCACTATACATCCCAGGGTGATTGAATCAAGCAGCAGATGCATTTTAAGGCAAGCGCCAAGGCCAGAAGAATGGAGGCTACACCGGGAAGATTTTACAGAGCACAAGTGGACCTGTTTGTGACTCAAGAGACATTGCACTGTCCCCTCTAGTTTTCCCTTACTCACCCAGCCCCTATTGGGCTGGACACCATAGTACAGGCATGGCCAAGGCTCTGCTTGTACGCCTTTCCCCCTGTAGCGCTGCTCCCGGTAGTTTGCCTGGATGGAGTCAGTCTCCTCCTGGTAGCCCCGTGCTGGACAGGCCAAGTCATTGTTTGCCGACCTGGTAAACCTTCTCGAACAACCTCCCAAGGAGTTTCCCCCCTAGGAGCTACCTTCTCTTAGGCAGGGGATACTTTGCTACACCCTCGCCCTGAGCTATGGAGGCTGTGGTCCCTGAAGAGGCACAGCTCTTAGCCACTGGTCTATCTGCTGGGGTTGTGGAGACCATGCTCCAATCCTAAACTCCCTCCTCGAGGGGGTTGTATGCCACAAGGTGGTGCCTGTTCACTACATTGTGCGTAGGTCACCACTCATTTAACTGCCCAGTTGCCCCAGTGCTGGGGTTACTTCAAGACCAGTTTGCCAAGGGGTTGTCTCCTTCCACCCTAAAATTTTATTTGTCCACTATTGCCTGGCCATTGTTCTGGAGGCCTTGTCTAAGCCTTCCTTCAAACCTCTGTCTGTTTTTTTACCGCCATCTCCTCTCTAAAGAGGGTTGGGGACCTTCACGCCCTTTCCATGAAACCTCTCCAGGTTATGTATGTAACCATGTTCCCAGAGGGAACAAGACATTGCGTCTTCATGCCGAACTGCCTGCATTCCTGCGGCTCTTCCTTCCCTTTTCAGAAGCTAGGGCTGGCTTCATTCCATCTGCTTTTATAGCTTCCTGGTTGTGACGTCACCCTACCAGTGACACCGTGCGTTCCATAGGACTGATTACACACGGGATTCAGAGCATGGACAATGCGGAAGCATTCCCAAATCGTTGTTGATGCAGCATTTCGGTTCCTCTGGGAACCATGGTAACATACGTAACCTGGAAACAATCTGTTTTCTGTTATTTAGCTCTTATATACTGTTAGTATCTTTTTTTTTTTACTACCTGTGCTGCTGTAATATGTGAATTTTCTTCTGGGATGAAAGTGATCCATTCACCCACCCATCCATCTAAATTTGTGAATATACACTTCATTGTTCTCATTTTGCACAACAAAACTAACTCAAAAATACAAAACAGAACAACAAAAACAAAATCATCTTTATGATTAATTATAAAACACACACACACCCACCTAGATGGTATTTAGTGTAGATCATTTACCTACCTGCATGCTTTTGGGAGATGGTCAGACATAGAGAGGCACAGACATTACCATGAGCTCAAGACTAAACTGCCTGCCCCTGTATGACCTACCTTTTACAGGGAATAAGTTAAAAGCAGATGGGAAAATTAATAACGACACGCAAGATTGACAAAAAAAGGAGTAAAATCGAAACAACAAGAGATTCATTTAAAATTTAGCACTCTTCCTGTCTGGTAAAGAGAGACCTGCTGTCGCCCTCACTTTTCTTCTCTATCATCTTCAAGACTGCAAAACACCTCTGTTGAGTTCACTTGACCTTCACGAGCTCACAAGCAGATTTTGGTCAAAAAAAGTCTACATTTTCTGACTAAAACAGACCTTATCTTTCCCTTTTGACTTTCAAGCTTTAGTCTGCACCTATACCTATATTCATTTGCATTTTAATCTGATGCTTTGATGTTTACTCTTTTGTTGCTGTCTAACCAAATGGCCCAAGATGTCACAATAAGCTTCGACAAACTTTTTAACACAGGTGGATGAAATGATTGTTCTAAACAGTTGTTGTGTATTAATCATAGGCATTAATTACTCTTAATACTCACAGAATCAATTCGCGATCTGAATGAAAGGAGAGGGATTCAGGACCAGATCTTGCCAGCAGCTCTGTCCACTAAATTAATCTTGTGTGTTCTGGGGAAATAATTAGAATTTGAGCCGATCGTTGTAGATTAAGATTGGAACGGAGATAAAACTAAAGCAACATTAGCTCCAGGGGGAGGGCAGTTGGTGTTAAGTCTTTAGGCTGCAGATGAGCAGCATACTCAGCACACCCGGAAACAAAACTCTTCAGTTTTATAGAAAAAGGACAAGCGCCGCCCACGCTAAGGAACTCCTCCGCTAGTGTGCATCCCAAGGCCAGCAAATGCAGCCTTTGTGTCTGTGCACAGTCTCTGAACAAGCCCCCTGCTATTCCTTAGCTCTGACCAGAGTGCATGCTGCTGAATATTGATTATGTACAAGCTCAGATCAATGGGACCAAAATTGGCCTTAGAGGAGAGCTGGAAAGGCAGGTGAACAGAACCAATTATGTCATTCATTATGTGCATGGCCACATACATCTAACTCGATTGTGAGCACAGAGGTATGTTTCAAAGCCATTAAAAATTGAGAAAGGCAGTTCTTCCAGGACTAGCCTCTCATAAACATCCTAAAGCTCCTAGGTTTTGCTAGGCTAGGCTTAACTGTGTTCTTCCGTTTGCTTTACCTTTTCTTAGTTACATGTTTGAAGCAGTAGGCTCCCAAGGTACCCATGGCGCTTTTTGGCTTGTCACAAGATATCGCTTTGAAGCTTTAGTGGGAGTGTGATGGCTGGAAGGACTACACAGGGTGGCAGAAAGGAGTTTATGCTAAACACATTTACACTGTAAAATCACTTTTTCAGCAGGTGCTTTGCTTCCCTTGTGTCTGAGCTTACCAAGGACATGGCTCTAAAGACGAATGTGTTAGAGGTGTAAACTAGGTGATGCGCTAAACTGGTTGCTAATGTTTCAAGGCATCTTAATTTATTTTACCAGGATGTGTGTTATCTTAGAGTACATAATAAATACATGAATGAAACTAACTGACTGATTCATCCCAAAGATGTTCAGTAGATTTAAGGTCAGAATTTTATTGCTAGCCACTCAAAATCTTCCACTTCATCCACGAATAAAGGGAAAACTGAGTTCCACTAAATCCGAAGACATCTTACACAAATGTTAACAGTCTAAATTATGGCCTGTTACACTTATTCATTATGAATATTTATTTAATTGTAAATAAACAAAAGATTAAGCATAGTTTATCAGGTAATACATTCATAATTGTCAATTGGTTATTATTTTACAAAGTATGCACAGACACTCCCCACCTTTGTTCGTAAGTTGTTACTGTGTTTTTAAATACATTTAAATACATGCATATCTCCTAATAATGTAAGAGCTATAAATACTAACAAATAAACAATAAAATATACTAAAACAAACCGAAATAATCGAAATACTGCATGCAATATTTTGTATTAAGTAATAAAAATAAAAAAACATACCTAAAAAAATATATTGGCCCTAGTCCAGTGCGCATCATTTAGACTCGTTAGGGTCGACAACTAGCTAGCGGCGGCTCTCCTCCGTTTGGAATTTTTTTCGACTCTAAACTAATTTTACTTTGAGGAAAGGTTTGTTTGTATCCGTGAAAGTTCGTAACGGGAATGTTCGTAAAGTGGGGAGCTTCTGTATATTTATTTTAGCTGTTATGTATTTTTATCTGATATATTGAGCATTTGCTATTTGGTGTGATGTTGATGTACACAATAAATGAATAAATGGACAAAAAAACAGAACTGATTAAAATTCCAGGCTTTATTCACAAGTTTCTTTATTTTCTGTTAAAAGGTGTTTAAATAATGTTTCTGTCCTGGCTGTTTGACAGATTTTAATGTTGAAATACACTCAGAAAGACAGACTGTAATTAACATCATGGATTGTATAAGTGGGAACTTAGGTTCTTAATCAACTTATGTATGAGCACTTGATCTGGACTTTGACATTTCTGAGTGTGCTTAGAAAACACATTATCTAAAGTGTCAAGCAATTCTGAATTGCTCTGTGTTTATTATCCAATATTACTTAAATACAACAGCTGTCAAATGTTTCTAATTAATTGTAAACCTGCTGAGATCAAGAATAAAACATTTAACAGGATGTCTCATCAACATATTGTGATGTATTTCTCTGAAAGACTACACAACTTTTACAGGCATAGTTATTTACAAACAAGTATAACACAAACCTTTCAAATCATCTTCTCAGAAAAATCTCTGCATAGTTCAAGACTTAAAATTCAAGTTGAGCAAATGATTTACATGCTAAATGCACCAATAGTCAAAAGTGATAATGGCATGTTTTCTGACACTGCATTTAAGCTCAGAACATTAAAAATTAGCATCACAGCTTTTTGACAAGCCTTCTCCAGATATTTTTAACTCTGATATATAAAAGAGCTTTTGGTGAAACACTGTAATCATCATGAATGTACAGACTCTCTAGGGAAAATAGCAGGGAAGGTCTAATTACCTTGGGCAGTGCAGTGCTCTGAGGCAGATTACCTGTAATTCAATTCAATTCAATATTTTTTTGTATATCGCTTTTAACAACGGACATTGTCTCAAAGCAGCATTACGCACATAATGTGGTAATAAAGAATTTAACAATTTCCTAAAGTGAATATGAATGAATAAGAATAAAAATAAAGAATTAACAATTTTCTTTACTTCCATTGGTTTAAATAAATTGCATGCTATTACCTATCTCTAACAGTGACCTAATAAGTCTAACTGTACATGAACACTTTGCTCTAAAACATGCTCCATATAGAGGCTTTCCACTGCCACATTATAGCTATTTGGCAACTTCAAATTAGAGAATGAAGGTACGTTTGGTCAGGCAGGGTGAAACTTAATTGAACTGTTTCACCTCCTTAATTGCAGCTAGTTGAAGCTGACAGGAACAACTGAAAGTGAGACACAATAAGAAGAAAAGAAAGAGATGGAGAGATATAGACTCTTAAAAGGTCACCATGGCCTCCTCACCTGCATGCATTTTTTTTTTCTGTGAAGATGGTAAACAACTCAAACAAAAGCTGCATTTGGTGCAAATGGCTCCTAATTTCAGGCTGGTATAGAAGGATAGGACATTTGAAAAGGAGATTTGATCCTAATTATCTGTCAGTAGGAATTCTAGTGATGTGATTAACTGCTATATTATGAGCTGCTTTGATAGTACTACAGTGTGGAGCCACTTTAAATTAAGTGTCCTTAAACAGATGAACTTCATTAATCGTGAAGGGTTTACTTACTCAGTCAAAGAGGAAGCAAACTATTCAGCTTAACTGTATTCTGCAATGAAATATAGAATAAATGTATACAGTAAATGTATAGATCTGTTTTAAAATAGAGTGATGCTACTTGAGTTTACATATACATAAGCCCGATATTTAGGAACAGGAGTCACAAATGTAGTAAGAAGGCTGCTCCATACATTCTTTATCCTACTGCCATTTAATAAGGTGGAAAAGTGGATGCAAGTACAGAATGTTAAATTTACAGTGCAAACACTGAAAACTAGGGCAGAGAACTCACAACCCAGACATGAAAACAATGAGCAACAATGACAAAGACAAACAGTAATGACAAGTGGTAGGAGTGGTAACAGTGGTTAAGGTGCTGGTATAATGATCGGAAAGTCAGGGTTTAAGCCCTGGTATCGCCAATCTGCCACTCTTGGGCCCTTGAGCAAGGCCCTTAACCCTCTGTGCTCCAGAGGAGCCGTATCATTGCTGACTCTACGCTCTGACTCCAGCTTCAAGCTGGGATATGCGAAGAAAAGAATTTCACTGTGCTGTAATGTATATATGATAAATAAAGGCTGCACTACAAACATTAGACACGAGTGCAGTGCAAGGTGAGACACAGACACTAGTGCATTAGCATAAGCATTACTTTATGATATACATATATTGTGTGCCAACTACTTAATAATATAATAATAAGTAATAATATACAAATACATACCGAAACCGCCAATAACCTAATTATTACTATTTAACAATCTTATTAAATCATTTTTGGCAGTAAATCGAGGAAACGTATTCTGTGAAGTTATATTACACAGTATTATATTTTATAGTAATGGTTTGCTTTTATTAAAAATTTTGGGGGTAACGTTGTTGTATCTTCAAGGCAATCTTAATAGTCACACTCAAATACGAATGTCATTTTCCAAAAATAAGAGAAAAAAAACAACTTCTTTGAAAAGCATGGTGTAGAATTAGGAACTAAATGCAATTTTTCTGGACACATAATGTATAAATAAGACTCATTACTTGATATGTATTTACATCCATATTAAATGTTGTTATTTACCACCAAGGCCAGACTCTGAAGTGGCAATACATGAGAAGTCACAAATCGTTGGAGCTCTGCAAACAATTAATTATGAAATATTTTGGAAGGTGGCTTTGAAATTCTAGGACAGATTAATATGCCTAATTAATATGTTGACAGATTAAAAAAATAAATAAAAAAAACTGTCCTGTTAATGAAGAGTTAGTCCTCATTAGGAATTGGGATGATTTATGCAGTTACTCAGACATGACTTGGGAGTTCATGAAGTTTTCCGTGAAAGTCTGGCTCGAAAGAATGGATTTAAATGGCTTTGCTTGAACTGTCAGAGCAGCTCGGATGGAAAACAAATATGATTGCAAATGAAAGTCAAGGGGCAGGCCATAAAAATTTCATCTTTCATGA
The DNA here is from genome assembly GCF_014805685.1 of Silurus meridionalis. NCBI lineage: Eukaryota > Metazoa > Chordata > Actinopteri > Siluriformes > Siluridae > Silurus > Silurus meridionalis. The sequence goes on along the minus strand of NC_060884.1, from coordinate 14,913,900 downwards.
ACATCATTTTATGTTGGTGCCAAAATCAGCTCCTACCACACTTTTTTGGAGTCTATATTAAATTTTTTTTTCTTTGTATCCATTATACTCATTTGATATCCATATGGAAAAACTATATAAAATTACAGTAATCAACAATCAGCACTCTGACACAGTGAAACATAGACATACATTTATATATGAATTACATGCTATTATTTCTGAGGCAGATAACAGAGCCAAAATTACACATTGATTACTGGTCTCTCGATGAAACCTAATATATAGAAGTAGTATGAACATATACATACAGTGCTGTGTAAAAGTGCATGTGAAGAAATGCTGTTAAAAAAGGATGCTTTTAAAAAGAATGAAATTAAATATTTTATGCATTACATGTATACTGTATTAAGAGTAGCAATAAAGGAAAGAAACTCAAGAAACTCAATATTCGGCTTGAGAACCTGCTGTTTTTAAACATGCAAAAAAGGTCTCAGGCAAGCACAGTTTTCGCAGTTTTATAAGTAAATTGTCTGGTAGGTTATTTGCAAGCTTCTTGAAGGAACTGCTACAGTTGATCTTGAGACTTTGACTGTTGCACTTGCTATTGTTTATGAAAAAAAAATGCTTTACCAATGTTAAATAAATAATATATCTAAACATATAATGTACAATATATAAAAAAAATTGGCAGCATTATTTTTGTTTCTGAAAAGTGGTTTATACTGTAATGTACTTAATGACCCAACAATTAAAAAGTCATAAAATAAACTTATAAGAAAAAATAAGAGTTTCTATGAGACAAAATTAGGCTGAAACAGTTGCACTGCACATTGTCAAAACATTTCCATTTCCATATTGTATAAAGGTTAAAAACTAATATTATGAATCAAAACGTACAATAACAACTAAAGTCAAATATGGAAAATCTCAGTTTAACAAGTACAAGTACAAGAGGAATGTTGAAGAACAAAGCTTGACTTGAGGCAAAGCAAGGTAAGTAAAAAGCAAAGGATATGTGTTCTGTCATAATTAAAGTAAACAAGAGTCTGGGATCTTATTTCAAGATCAAGTACAGGCTGCACTAAAGACAGCAAGTGGAAAGGAAAATAGTTTAATAGAAAGACCTGGTAGGACTGACCAAATAAACTAAAAGTGCCATTTTACAATAGTTTTTTGCAGATTCTAAAGACATAAAAAACAAAAAGCTGCATTAACTAGTTTATATTATTTTAATTTTAGTTAATTTAGTAAAGAAGTTTTCCATGGCTTTATTTTCCTGGTCATTTCTAGTGTAAATATAATAATAAAAGAAAAAGATAAATTGCCTTTATAGGACATTCTTTGTACACATTTAATAGCTTGATTGCAACACTTTTTCTAGTTATTTAGAGCATGTAGGAAGCTAAAAGCTTTAAGGCAGTACTTTTATGTTTATGATCTGATTGGTTGGTGGAGCGGTACAGTCTGTACAGATCTAGTTGTGTACTAAGAAATTCTTTGATAAACTATGACATGGCATTTTTCTGTGATTTCAATTTGTATTTATTTTATTTATTGTGCTCTTATATAGCTTTCTGAAAGTGAAACCTGTTACAAATATTTTAGCAGATACAGATAAAAATTGCTTTGTAAAAACAAATCTCAGGTTAGACATATTCACTCTGTTAGTTATTTATACCTGTGTTGCCTTCTGTTAATTTTTCCTACAGTAAAACTTGAAAATGGGTTTGTGTGACACTGCCCCTAGAGGAAATGCTCACATTACATGCAAATATGAAGTCTTCACCCTGTACTCACAGACACACACTAGCAGAACTACAAATCCGACTGTATACTATTGGGTATAAAATGCTAGCAGTTAATTTTAGATCTTGGATCAACAAATTATAGGACAATTTAGTTTTCATTAACATTTGTGGCTGGATTTCGATGTCTAATAACATGTCCCTGATTAAAATGTTTTTCTTTGGTACAGAATATTTAAAAAGAAATCCTAATGCTTACAAATGTGCTTAGACAGAAAATGCCCTTGATATCATTATAACTAATAAAAGAGTCGTTGTAGATGCATATGCAATTATTATTCATTTGAATAATTTTGAATCCCTTAATCATATTGAGAAAAATAATGATAAGTTAAATTGAACCAATAGAAAACTTAACAGGATAATTTCTTAAGTAATAAATAGGATACAGAACAGAAATAAGTGTTAGCCGTTTTCCTTTCATTCTATTCACATTACCTTAATACAATAAATAAGATATGGGGTAGTTATGATCAGATAATGGAATCTTGGCGAATTCTTAAAAGACTTTTTTTTGTTTATATAGTTAGATTTTGGACATGAAATTAATGGTTATAAGAAGCTCTGTGTTTGTGAAGAAAGATGTTTGAAGTGAACTTGGTGGTGAATAATGGTTGTAAGAAACTGACTGCATAGGCTTGTTTTGCTACTCTTTTTATATCTAATAAATGTGCCCTTGTGAAGAAAAAACCCAGGGTTTTTCAACTCCAGAATAGTAATAGCTTTTCTTGAATCTGCAGTCAACAATACATGTATCTGCCAACAGCCAGTCAGGTGATTGTCACCAGTTGAGGTTAATGATGTTTAATAGATAAGCTGTACACATTCTACAGACTTTGAGATTAGAATTTTGCTTTTAATTTAGTGATATAAAAATAAATAGTTTGTGAGAAATCTGAGCGGCAGAATTTTACTAACATGAACATCAGCAAAGCTAAAATCATTCATCTCTGAATGATACCTTATAACAAATTCATGCTCATAATTCTCCTTCCTATGCTAGGGTTAAGCAGATTTAGCCATGACTATTTTAAATTGTCTATAGAACATTTATATAATGCAGGGAAAGTACTGTGCAATTTTAAAGTTGCAAACTGTTCATCAATTAAAATAGCTAGCTAACTTAAAACTACCCAAACCACAAAAAACTATATGTGAGGCTACATTGTCAGTGTGTTTTATAATTTTATTTAGCAGTTAATTTTACAGCTAATATTGGGGGTGGGGGTGGTCAATGACCACAGCAAAGCAGTAGGGTGAGGTGACATCCTCAGCCGAGAGGGCAGAGCAACCAGGCAGCGTGGGGGAAGTGGAAACACCAGCTGGGCAAGAAGACCAAGTGATGCTCTCAGCTAAGCAGGTAGGCAGAGCTACATCCTCAGCAGAACAGGCTTTGAATGATAATTTTTCTTGCTTGTTTTTGCCTGACTACTGCATGATATACAAAGCCTTTGCTTTATAAGGGCACAGCGACTCAGCATGAGACACATGAAATACTGCAGGAAAGTGACAGACTATGGCTTTTTAGGTGAAGTAAGGAAAAGCACACGTGTTGCAACTACTAAAGCCACTTCACCATCCATGAGCCCTGTTTTTATACTGAAGTTGAAATCTGGTAAGCTATTGTGAACTATATTTTCAGTACAGATGATTTGTAGGATTACAGCCTACAAAAATATGTGGGTGTGCTGACGTGTACTACCCTCAAATGTAGGTAGATACCACTGCTCTTCTTTGTTTTGAGTGGAGGTGTTACCTCAGCATAAGTAGTTTTAAATATTATCCTCACAGATGAGCAAATGTTGTCTCAGGTCTAATTTACACTGAAGGTAACAACATCGTGGCACCCTCAGTGCCAGTAAAGTGAACCAGCTGCTCTTGGCACAACTTTTATGGCCTCACTCTATTATCCTCATGAAGGAGATATATTCAATCATTGTAACAACCTTATCATTTGTTAACTGGCCTAATGTAGATAAGTCTTTATAATGACTGCACCACCTGCGAAAGTAGATATTTAGTGACTAGTAAAAGTTTTAAACATTAATCTCCGTGTTGTTTGTACTGTATGTCTGTTGTGATTGGCCCAAGATAGTGGTCTATGAGTGAGATCAGTAAGGTGGAAATGCAACAGCTAAAACTTTTCTAGACCAAAGTTGTCCTTTACAAAAGTGTTTTGTTCCTTTGCAGTTTTCTTTAAAAGTGCACAAAAAAAATTGTAGAGTTTGAAGAAGACAATTTTGGTAGTGTCATTTTTCTTACTTTTGCACTTTGCACTGAGCATAGCACCTGAATACATTCATTTTATATACCTTTGCCTGCTTTGTCTCTAAGAAGGTTTATACAATACTACTTGGATAATTTCTGATTTTTTTTTGCAAGCCTTCCGGCCTAGATGGCCTCTGTCTGCCCCAGTCACAGAAGGTGTCGCTCTGCCTCCTGTCTTTACAGAAAGTGTTGCTTGACCTTGTTTTATTGACCTGTGCCTTATGACTCCTGCTTTCAGAGAGGATGTCATTCTTGCTCTTCATCTGTCTTGAACTCCCTTTTTCTGCATGCAGTGCAGTTCCAAGCAGTGCATTCTTATTTTGTTCACATCACATGGTTTATTTCGACATCGCACCTTTTAATTTGGTCTAAATGTACCTTAAATTAATGATTTCTTTTTGTACTATAATCAACATGGGCATAGACAAATATGGATGCTTTATGCAAATGCATGTTTATTATTAGTAAAACTAAATTCAACATAAAGCATGAAGACAAAATATTCTTGCAAATGTTTTAAAGTATATTATTATTTAATTATTATTATTATTATTATTATTATTATTATTATGTCTGTGAGAAAGGTATTCAATGAGATTCATTTTGTTTTATTTGTGTCTGTGAGGAAAGATGACAGGAAGAGACGGCAGAGTGTATAAAATAATAACCTACAATATAAGTGGACCCTTTACAGATTCAAATGATGTATTGCTCTTATCTGTACAATCAAAAAAGAGAGTAAATTTAGTTAGTTTTTGTGTTATGAGGAAAAAATGCCACAAAACATGTCGCTGTGTTTGTCGACCCCAGAGGGTAAATTTTGTGCAAAATGGCGGATTTTGGTGCTGATTTGAGACAAATGTTTACTGATGAAAAAGTTTTTTTCAGTGGCATTTATTTATTTGTTTATATCTGAGTGAAGAAAGGATGTTGTGAAGATACGTGTTTAACTAAAGGCTCTAATTTCACCACTTTTATATTTATTTATTTATATCTTTGATAAAAATGGTCAAACAGAAATGCACGCTGCATTAATAGGTTGTTAATAAATTAGTGTCATTAAAATGAATTTGCGTTAACACGTTAACTTCGTAAACTAGCCTACATCTGTGGTGTGAGTTACCTGAAATGATACAACAGTAGCAGATTGAAAAAGTCACACAAAAACAGAAAGGAATATTGAAATTTCACCATATAGATTAAAACTAAGGTGTTCTCAGCCATATGTCAAAGGGCACTCAGATGGCATTTTGGGATCTGAAGGGATGACTCTCCCTGCTGCTTGTGTGAGGTAGGCAACAAAGGTGGAAAGTATAAATACTTTACTTCACTATTTATTATTCAGACAACTTTTTACTCTCACTCATTAATTTTTTACTCAATTATCTGTAGTTTCTACTACTTACATTTTCAAAACAGGCTTGTTACTTTAGTTCCACTAGTGGTGTTTTGTCAAATGTTGTAAATGTGAATGTAAATGGGTTGGAACAGCCTGACAGCAGTCTACCTGAACAGATCTGCTGTCCCAGAGAGATTAGGTGGTCTCAGCAAGGCTAGTTTGCCACTGGCTTCTAGCCCCTGTGTATTAAACACCAACTGAGGACTGTGACCCAGCAGTCCACTAAACACTGTTCACACAGCCCTATAAACACAGATCATGCATACCCTTATATGAAAGGTGTCCTGTTCTGTTCTGTAGCAGAGTCTCTCAGAAGCAAAGATGGGCAAAGGTTTATCAATTCTCAAAAAACTGTGAAAATAAAATGGAATAATTTTAGAATAATGCCTCTCAACATTAAATTGCAGAGACTTTGAATATCTAATAATCCACAAGACATAATATCATCAAAAGATTCAAAAATCCTGGAGAAATCTCTATGTGCAAAGAACAAGGATTTTCAAGTCCTCAAGTGGCACTACATTAAAAACAGGCATGATTCGGTTATAAAAATCATTGCATGGGCTCAGAAACACCTCCAGAAATCATTGTCTGTGAACACAGTTTACCATGTCATCCACAAATGCTTGGGTTAAAGCTTAATCCAGAAATGCCACCATCAAGGATAATTTAAAATAGACTGGGGCAAGGTGAAAAATTGTTCTGATTAATAAAATTAAATTTTTGTTTTTTTTTAAACATTCTTTGGACTAAAGAGAAGAAGTAGAGACCATCTTTCTCAGTTTAGAAGCCTGCATCTCTGATGGTATAGGGGTGCATTAGTGCATATGGGCAGCTTTAAAATATGGTAAGGCACAATGCTAAAAAGTATATACTATACAAGGTTTAGGGCAACAAATGCTATCCTCCAGATGACGTCTTTTCAGGGAAGCCCTTGCATGTTTAAGCAAATGCTAAACAAATGCTAAATCACATACTGCATCTATTGCAGAAACATGGCTTTTTGGTAGAAATGTCCAGGTGCTAAACTGGCCTGCCTGCAGTTCAGACAGTTGAAAACATTTAGCACATCATGAAAAAGAATAATGTGACAAAAAGACCCAGGACTTTTTGCACAGCTGCGCAAATGGGACAACATTCTTCTCCAAAAACCACAGCATCTGGTCTCCTCAGTTCCCAGATGTATAAAGACTGTTGTTAAAAGAAGAGAGGATGCTGCACAGTGGTAAACATGGCCCTGTCATAAGTTTTTTTAGACATATTTCAGCCATCAAATTCAATATTACCTTATATTTTTCTTGAAATTAACATTTCCTTAGTGTAAACATTTAGCATGTTTTCTATGTTCTATTGTGAATAAAATACGTTTTATGAGATTTCCAAACTGTTGTATTTTTTGGATGATGTTTCCATCGGTGTGCCGAAACATTCGAAATGCGAACAGCATTGCTCAAACAGTCACCTTGGCTCTGATCTTATAAACATTCAGAAGATTTAAAAACTGCCATTTATTTTCCACTATTAGAAAAGTGATCATTGTTAGTCTGCGGTTTTAATGTTATGGCTGATAGTGAAAGTTAATGCTGAACACTTGCTTTAAAATTGACTTGCTTTAAAGGCAACATAGGGTTAAAACTGTAACTGTAATTGGAAATTTGTATTAATATTATTATTATTATTATTATTATTATTATTATTATTGTTGTTATTATTATTGAGTTTGTTTATTTTACATGTCAGAATAGTGAAAAGAATATAGCAGATGTGTTAGTTTAAATGCTATTTTCATATTAATTAGTAAAAAAGGAAGATTCTGAGCTTCTCTCATGACCCCAAATATAACTCACAAATGTGACCCACATGACCCCTAGTTTAAGAACACCTATTGTACCATTTAGTTAGCATTTCCAAATGCATTTCCCACATGTATGCTTCTATAAGTTTCATATAAACACATCTTCAGAAAAAGCATTGTTATATGAATAGTTAGTTTTTTAAAATAGTTTTTCAATTAGTTATCAAGCAGAAAATATTTTGCATGTAACTGAAGGAGCCTAGGTAATATGAATTAATGCTTGTGTTATTAATGTAATTTGTGTGCATGGCATCTCCCTTTAGATCGGTTCATTAAAATGTGCCTGAAATGTAGCAGTTATGTTGCCATGGTAATGAATGTCTGATGTATTAGCTAGTCTGGTGGATGACCTCATGTTAAAAGCAGCATCATACAGTTGGTCACTTCATTAGATGCTTTGCTCCTTGAAAAATGCATGCATGTTTTAATAAGAAATCAGGAAGGTGAAGTCACACACACACACGCACGCACATGCACACATACACATACACACAGGTACACACCACTAACACACAATACTCAAAGGAGTCAGTGTAGTGATCTGTCTAAAACCAGCTTTTAACAAATTATTATAAATATCCAATTAGGATATACTTCTTTGCCTTGTCACTTCTCTTGCAAACACACAGTACATGTGCTCACCTACTGCAGCGACCAGAGTCCACTGAGACATTATGAAGTAATGCATAGAGGAATCTATAAAAGGTTCTAGTGTCATATGTGTTTTGTTTTTGCCACTACGTTTGTCTCCATTTTACCCAAATGCAGTTTTTCACATATACACACACACCAGGTAGTTAGACAAGCTCGGAAGCGCACACACACAGCCCTTCAGTAATAGCCTCTCATCCTCAGGTGGACAATTCTTATCAGAGATAATTACATTTGCTTGACAGGGATAATGCTCTTCTAACTTGACCTATCCCATCAATTTGAACATCTGAAGGAAACAGGAAAAAAAGAACATAAATGATGAAAAATGAACCAGTGGATGGATGATGCCATTAGATAGAAGATAAATAGACAACAACAGTTTTATATTGTGATAAAAGGTTTACATGAAGTACAAATTAGGTAAGTGATAATTAAACAGGATTAAATTGTCCCATTCATTAGAACAATCAACTGTTTTTAGTTGTATGAAAGGGAACTTTGAGTTACTCTCAGTGTAGCTAATTTGTGAAGCTTTGAGTTCACTTGACACATTCTTAAAAATAATAAAAAACTAATCAAAGCATTTAAAAAAATAGTTTATAAACCTAGGTAGGAAATTAAACTATTAACTTTTTGCCATGTAAATTGGAGTGAAGAGGGTTGACAAATGTGAACAGGTGTTTTATTGAGGAAACAGAATCCAGAATCGCAATCATGAAAACAGGCAGAGGTCAGCAATAAATACACACAAGGAAAACAAGAACAACATCCAAATTAGCATTCCAAACATAAAACAACCACTGCTTATTACATGGAGAGACAAATGCTACTCAAAGCAACACTTTCCAAAGTACAATAGAAATCTAAACACAGGGTATAAATAGACAAACTAATAAAAAATATAAATAAAATGAATAGAAACAGACTTGTGAGGGAAACAAACAATGACAGGACAGGGTTGGAGACCAAAACATGACTACATAATCACAACATGTAAACACGGATGCTTCGTGTTGACATGCACTCGGTGTGAAGGGGATAATTTCTGAAATGTATTCACTCTTAGTAACTGGGACATTTTTTTCTTAAACAGTGTGTACCCTGGGACAAATATGGGGAAAATGTACATAACCTCATAGAGACAGTCACTTGACAACTATGGAGCTGTATTTAATTAGTAGCCTAAAGTAATTATTGGTAATCATTGAGCAAATTTGATTTAAACACCTTTAGCCTGTATTGTTCACTCTTCTGTTTGTTAACTAAATGAATTGAAGTTAAAAAAAGTTCCACAACATTGGAAGCAAAGAATTGAAAGAGTCTGTGACTAAGAGGAGGAATATATTACAGTAGCCAGCAAGTGAACATTTTGTCCTTAAAGTTAATGTGTTATAATCAGGAAAAAATTAGCAAGTATAAGGATTTGAGTGAGTTTGATTTCGTTGCTAGATGACTGGTCAGAGAATCTCCAAAACTGCACCTTTGATCGGGTGTTATCAGGCTGCAGTATATATCAAAAGTGGTTTAAAGAAGTAACAGTGGTGAACCCACGACAAGGTCATGGCTGGCCATGGCTCATTGATGCACGTGGGGAGCGAAGGCTGGCCTGTGAGGTCCAATTCAACAGACGAGTTCCTGTAGCTGAAACTGCTTAAGAAGTTTATGCTGTTAATGCCTGACAGGTCAGGAATATTTTGGCAGCAAAAGGGGGACCAACATAATATTAGGCAGGTGGTCATAATGATGGACTGTGCATGTAGGACATTTTGGAGACAAGGTGAGGGAGGCGCAATTGACATTGTTTGATCATGTGCAGAGAAGGGGACGTGGGGTATATTGGTAAAACAATGCTGAGTAGGGAGCCACCAGGGAGAAGGAAAAAAGGACGACCAAGGAGGAGGTTTATGGATGTGGTGAGGTAAGACATGCAGGAAGTTGGTTTGAAAGAGGCAGATGTAGAGTACAGAGTAGTATAAAGACAGATGATCTGCTGTGGTGACCCCTGATGGGAGAAGCCAAAGAAGGCGAATAAGTTAATTTAAGCTTATCAGTGGCTTTCCCTTTTCAATTAAATTGTTATTCAAGTTTTCTTTTTATTATTATTAATAAGTGATTGAACTGCTTGTGTTTACACTACAGGCAGGTCTGATGCAGAAGAACCGTGTAAGCAGGGACAAAATGTTTGCTGCTTTGATCAAAGCTTTTAGGATTTAGCATTTATTCCAGAATGATTATGACAGCACAGGAGTGGTATAAGCAGCAGTGGAAAAGTAGCACTTTATTGTGATCTTTAGTTCAGTGTTTTATTTATTTTAAAAAAAATTATATTCTGCTATTTTTTCTGATTATTTTGATTTAAGAAACTGTTCTTTGAAAGCAGACATAAAACAATGAAATCTTAACAAAATAAACAAACATAATACATCAGTTCAATGTGTATCTGCATACATATGAACACAGAATATATGCTATGAAGTATTTTTCTTAATTTACACATGTATCTTATGTGCTTAAACAATTAGATTTATATCAATGAGGTGGTTACTATGGTTAGATGCAATGATGGCTATATAATATTTGTCAATATCATGAGAATAAAACTATTAGGACTAAAAAAATGCATTGTCACATGTGACCAAGGATTTTTACACTGCCCTCACACCACCACCACCCACCCACACACACTCACGGATTTGTGATAACAGTAAAAAAGTGTTTCAAGTCCACTAACACTACCAAACAACTTAAATCTTGTGGTTTTGTCATCGTATGCTTTTGTCAATTTGTAGGCATTTTGGGCACAGAGGGTGATCGAGTAAATGACCCACTTTGTTTTTATTACACCCGTAACTGTATTTCCAGTGATCGTTCTCAGTCATTGCTGATGATGTTACAAACATGTCCCTGAAGCAGGCTAAAAAAATCACTGCATACCAAATCTAAGAAGTGAATCACTCACCTGTAATACCCTGACCCTGAAAGTCTGCATGATCTACCAAACAATCTACCATAAAACATTTGTTAACCGCAAACAATGTAATGGTGATAGCAGACAGAAACCTTATAGTAGCATCTTTTTAGCTTTGAAAGAAGGGAGCTTCTTAGCCTTGCTAGACCGTTTAATAAGAGCCATTGTTTGTCATGGGCAAGGCTAGTATGAGATAAGCACTGACTATAGACCTTTCTAAATAGTGCCCTTAACTCTTGTGCATGCATTATAGCACGAATAGTTGGTCTCATTTACAAACTTATTTACACACTCATTAATTACTGCGATCAATCAGAAGCTGAATTTCTTAACATGTATGAGCCAAGCTAGCTAGATAGCTTACAAACTACTACTCTGTAATATTAGCATTTTAAATAAAACTTACACTTTGCAATAGCATCACTAAAGCAATATTCATATGCACTCAATTTACCTTAGTTTTAGCTTTGTTTAGTCAGAAAAATACTGAGAAAATAAAACTGCAAATTTTGCCACAGCAGAGGTGGCCAACAGTTTATTTCCCACTCATCTTCTGTGCATGAGGTTGTGATAGAAACTATGTTGACTTGAATTTAACCCTTAGTAGTTATAATCATTGAAAATAATATATGTAAAAGTGAAGTGGGATGAGGGGTGCTATAAATGCTGTCCCTGCTTCCCACACCAAAAGTCAAAGCTACATTATTTTTATAAAAGGGTGATTTTTATTCCTATCACCAGTTACAGACATAAACTTGGCAGTTAAATGCACTGTGTGTCATATCCTCACCATGCAGACACACTGCTACTGCAAGAACCCGGAACAGCATCCTTCAATGCTTTGTAGCATCCTTCTCAATGTGTGATCCATGGTTATGATAATGTCGATCTATTAAGGGCCTGCCATTTTAGGTATGCATCACACATAATATCAGGAGAGTACCTGGGGAGATATAAATAAGTGTATGTCGTGGTTTTTAGCATGCAGCTTGCAGCTGGTCTCCGATGAGTATTCACCATGCTTGTTTAAGCAATCAGTTCCACCGGGACAGATAAGGGATTTGGTATAAGTGTGGCGAATAAGGTACATACTGAAATGAATTTTATTATTCATTGATAACCCCCCTCAGGCATGTTTTCCTCTCATGCCTACTGCATATTATAAAGATAAAAATTAGTTCTGCACCACTTAGGTCTTGTGTGAGGTTACTGCCACTTGCAGAAGCCCAATCAATGTTGTTACGTGTGACTAATGCAGATGGCCATGTCTATATATCCAGTCATGCAATCATCCAGTAAAAGGTTAGAGCGAGGATTCTTTGACAAACTTTGCTGAAGCTAAGAGGTGAGTGGTTACATAAAATGTCAGACATTATAAATCCTTATAAATCGCCTGGTCTGAATTGATTGAGTATGCCTGTGAAATGGAAATTCCAGACCAGACCATCTGTTCATAGTTAGACATTGAAAAGCTTTATGGATCCAAAACTCTGCAAAACTTAAACACACCTGAGACCTTGATGTATATTTGTTTTCAGAAAAAAACAACAATTGGGCTTATTCTGCACTTATCCAAGTGAAAAAAGCATTATTACATCATGCAATGGGTGGGTGTTTTGTCAGCAGGGCTTTAATTATGCAGCATTTAAGATGATTTTTTTCAATGATAAGAATGTTTTAACCCTACGTTTAAAAAGAAAAACAGCCAATTATCCAATCACAGTTCCAAATTATGAATCTTCAAGTCAGATAGTCAAAATCTTAAATGAGTTCTTGCCAATTCATTTTGCAAAGGGAGAGACATCAGAAATGGCTTTTGACAGTGTGATGACTTGTCAGAGTTGGAAAATAATAAGGGGGAGGGGGGCATTTTAGCATACTGCCATTATTGTGTGCTCACAGCAATTTCACATCTGTGTTAAAGATGTGTCAGAAAAAACATTACTTAATTTATTCATTTTATACTGTTCATTTTATAAGTAGTCTTTGTGTGTTATTCTTATTCACAAATAAAGAAATGCACTGCATTACCATGAATAGTACACATCTATCTATCTATCTATCTATCTATCTATCTATCTATCTATCTATCTATCTATCTATCTATCTATCTATAATTTATTATCTATCATTATTTATCTTATTTTTTTATTGTGTGAATGCAGAGCTAATAGTTTAAACAGCTTTGAACAGTGTTATGATATTGAAAATCAACCAGTTCACTGAGAGTTTTCATGATCCTCAAATAGGAACAAACAGCTCATTAGTGGCCACTGACCTCAATTTATATTTACTCTATATTTATTTTATAACAAACCCCTCCCCACCCTTCTAAAAGTCCTAGAGCCGATCTATATGTACATACTGTTTATAAAGTGTACATTCTTGAAACCCCGTTGCTGAGATTGCATTTTCCTAAGTGACTCATTTTTCAACTTTTTTTTACAACACTGCTTATAAAACAATTATTCTGTCTGATCAAAGGTTTGCCCTGTGGCCTGGTGCCAGACCTCTTTTTCTCCACTAGCTAATTGCTCACTTAAGACTAATTTTAAAAGATGTAAGATGGAATATGCTGGACATCATGTACAAGCTATAGATTAGCACTGCAGGTACTGTATGCAAAAATGAGACCCAATTAAGGTTCAGGGTCACATATTTGGCAAGTACATGTAACGAGTACACCATATTCTAAACATATTATATTGTATTCGCTTATATGCCACTCTGACCTGATCCATACCATATCTGAAAGAAGTCACCACATTTCTAGTTCTTATAGTGGAAGAAACATGCTTTAATTCTATGCAGGAGATTGCATGCAATAACCTTAACTCTTAAGGTATTTATTCACCTGCAAACATTTTCACATTTGCTTCACTCTGTGTCACTTTACCAATCTTATGCTTTGTTTGTGCAGATTGGTCACAAAAATTAAGACTTATGCTGTTTCCGAGTGTGTGTACCTATCATTAGTTTTGTCTGTTGTCATGGTTTCACTGGTAACACCAGGCTAGTGTGAGATTCACACAAGCATTCCCACTTAAAACAAAAATGCTATAGGGAACTGTCTGTAGCAGTGATATCACTGTTTACTTGAATCAGGATGAGGAAAAAGTTAAAATGTACCTTTATATTTCCCCTCCTTTCTGACAAGGTTTAAAGGCTTGATGGGCCAAAACTGAACAATTTTATATGAATTAAAGTGTTAAATTAAAGACTCCTGAGCTAGTATTTGGATCAGGGTGGCTTGACAATCCTTTTTCTCTCTTCTTGTCACCTCTCTCTCTCTCTCTCTCACTCTCTCTCTCTCCCTCTCTCTTTCTCTCCCCCTCTTTCTCTCTCTGTTGAGTTAAACATGTTCCAGAGGTACAAGTGACTAGCAATCCTGTCCTTTTCCTCTCTTCTGATCTACTCGATTCATCCCAACGAATTACCTCTGGATGGAGGTCTCTACAATTAGAGACAACTCTGTGCAGCTGGGGATGGTTCCACCTCAACAGCTTAAATATTCATTTAGATACTAAGCAACCTTGGACTGTTATTAATATCAACAGTCTACTACAATGGCTCACGACCACAGGTGGTATGAACAGTTTTGCATTTAAATGCCTCACACCTTAACAATGACGGTCCTGTAATGAATGGATTTTCAATGCCACCTAGATGAGGATTAGTTTCCTTTTGACTCTTTTATACAACTTTATACCTGTTTTATTTCTGTAAAGCTGCTTAGAGACAATGCTCATTGTTTAAAGTGCTATACAAATAAAAATTAATTGAATTGAATTATGTAAAGCGGTCAAAGCACTCAGCTTTGCTTTGTGTTTTCAGGTAAAGTATGATCAGACCTTTACATTATCAGGCCTGTTAGCTAACCTATGGGTTAATAGTTTGCACTCATACAAAAGTACTGATTGATGACTGGGGTTACCACAGATTTCATTCACACTTATTGGTGACAATGTTAAAGCAAGTTTAAACACACAAACTTTGAATTTCAAAAAGCAGAGTTGAGCAAGCCTTGTTGCATTCAAGCACTTTCAAAACAGTCAACAGATGCTATAATAATGGAGGCCATTAACTCATTATATTTTCAATTATAAGCTAAAGTTGAAATATGCCAATTGATCCACACTCATATTGAGAAGATAGCCTTTACTATTAGACAAGAAATATCTGCTCTTAACTCAGAAACCCAATTGCAAACCATGACTGTGCAACATGACTCAAATCTCACAGTTCTAGAACACTTAGTAATGCACTTTTTTAGATGCCATAACTAATTGAAGGGAAAGCGATTATGTGCAGAAGTGAACCTTCTTAAAAATTGTTACGTGCTGCAAAGGCAACATCAATCACAAAAACATCATATGTTACTCCTCCTGCCCTAGGCTTACAAAGGGAATGTAACACAAATAAATGCAGGGATCTGGAATACAAAATGCATTGCTTGCCAAACTGAAAATGGACAAGATCAAGACTTGTGGTCCTAGGTTAATTCCTGAGTTTAGCATCTGGCTGTGTGAACTTCTGCGTGTTCTGTCTGTGACCATGGAGATTTCCTCTTGGTTCTCCTGTTTACTTCCACCTCCCAAAACATGCAAAGAGGTGAAGTGGCAGCAATAAATTACATTTACAACAAAGTTACCTGTGATAAACTGCCACCATCCATCCAGGGGGTACATAGGCTCTGGAGCTACCATGATCATGACCAGAATAAATTGATTACATATAAAAGTCACTTTGCTTTACTCTAATGCACAAATATTTAACATGTTAAAATATACTGCTGAATACATTATGCAATATACTGCATTTTGAAAAAAATAACATAGTTTTAAATGTTTTCCCTGGATCTGCATTGCAGGGTGTTGTAATGACAGCTGCTTGGGGATGAAGGGGATGCCTGCCAGCTATAGCTGATGACCTCATATCCAAAGCCACATCCTGGACCTCTGAATCGATTTAATGTGACTCTCACTAAAACTAGGTTCAGAATAGAAATTACCTTTGGGATGCTGATGCTTCGCTTCAATTGTTTAAGGCTGTTAAGACCAGACCCTCACTGGGCTTGTAACATAACCGTAGTTTGTGCAAGGCCAGGCAGTGTAGTCATGATTAGGATGGAGAGAGTTTCTCCAATAGAAAACGCAACCCCCTGCTGTTGTGGAGGCAAAACCTACACAGCAGGGTTTTGAGACATCCTATTGCCAAACTGTTCTTCAGTAGTTAAAATGATTTTAAAGATTACTTTTCAGAACCAGACACGAAATACTGCACACAGTCTTTGGAATGGTTTAGCATTGACCTTTTAGTTTTAACATTTTCAGTGACCTCATGTTTTCTGTAGAGGAAACAAAAGCAAATCTGAACATTTTCAATACTCCAGCTCATTCTTTGAGGTCTGTTTCTTGGAGATGGCCCTTACATGTCCTGTTCGATTGAAAAAACAAAACAAACTGTATAAATCATTGTACTGTCAGGGGGTGTATAATAAATGTTCTCCCATGAATTTAGCGTTCAACAGTCATTTAATAGGCTATGATTATTTTTTGGCCAGAAGATGTGTGAACTTCTATAATTTGGCAACACATAAAGCTGGCATGGAAATATTGACATTATAAAACATCATTGACTTTTAACACACTTCTAAATTTTAAGCATTGAAAGAGTGTTGAGCTTTCATAAAATGTGCACGAAGTGTTTACACACTTCAGCCACTTATGTGACAATTATGTGAAAGCATTGAGTGCCTTTGTCTACAAAAGCCTCTCACACAAATATGGTGTCTTCCTCTAGGGCCACCAGCTGTTTAGAGTTTGTTCTTTTTCTAAAATTGGTTACAATAAATGCATTACAGCATACACAAGGCATATTATACCGACAGCCAGCTCTGTGTGGTAAAAATTATGTGTGATGATTTTAGTCTCTACCAGTCCAACCTGATCTTGTGAGAAATTCATATAAATTAAAACTATTATTACAATTATTTAAGCTTGTTCAGGCATTAAACATAGAAAAGTTTAATTTCCTGCCAATATTTTATAAATCCTTTATGTGTTAGCCTTGGCTGACTCTAAAACACATCTTTTACACTTAACCTGAATTTTATTTTGTCCTTGAGGTCTATAAAATTTTTTAGAGTTGTAACAAGGACACATGTTGCCATAAATGGGAATCTCCACTCTTCCATAAGAACCCTAATGCTCTGCCCATGTTCATCTCAACAAGGTCATAGACTTGGAAAAAATATTAAGAGGTTTATTTAAAAGATGTTTAAAGGACTATTTTTGCTTCCAATTATTCATTTTACCCTAAATCCTAAGTTAATTGTGCTGTTTTATAAATGATAAATGTGGAAGGATGAAACTAATATTTGAAATAATAATAATAATAATAATAATAATAATAATAATAATACATTTAATTTTAACATCTAAATTAAACTTAAAGACTATTACAATTCTAATGGTTACACTACAAATACTATTACAAGCATCAAACCAAAGAACCCATTGTAGAAACATAATAGAATCTAGGTGTTACCAAAAGTGTCCTATTGGTCCATACTGGTATCTTCTATTCTTAACATGCCTCCAATAGAAGACAACAAATTACTAATAAAGTATAATTACAAATTTCTATTTAAATTACCACTATTATCATCTAAACCATTACAAATTCAATTATATTTTCTATTTCTATATGTGTTTGACACTTTTGCAGAATATACAGTAATATATCTTGCTGAATGACAGTTCAACAACAACAAATCACTTTGTATGAATCCATGTTGTTTTTTTAGAAGTGAGGTTATTATTATTATTACTATTATTATTATTATATATAATAATAATGGTTCAGGTTTTTTCAAGGTTTTCCCCGTCCCAAGGTTCTTCAGAGCACGTGACTCAATCCCAAGGTTCTTCAGAGTGCACGGCTCTGGTTCAGGATTCTCCATCCCTGTGCACCCAAGAACGCAAAGCTCAGTTCCAGGGCTTCCACGGGCACATGGCTCTGCCCCTGGGTCTGTACAAGCGCGCTGCTGTGTTCCGGGGTTCTCGTGGACGCTCTGCACCATCTCCGAGCGTCTGCGAGCGCGCCATGGCATCTCAGAATCCCCACGAGCTGACCGTGCCGCCACAGAACATCTACAAGCGCGCTGCCCTGTTCCGAGGTTCCCGTGGGCGTGCCTCCCCGCCACAGTGTCTCCAGGAGCGCGCCTCTCCGCCACAGTGTCTCCAAGAGCGCGCCTCTCCGCCACAGTGTCTCCAGGAGCGAGCCTCTCCGCCACAGACCCTTCACGAGCGCGCCGAGCCGCCATAGACCATTCACGAGCGCGCCGAGCCGCCACAGAGTGCCTTCGTCGTGGACGGCGTACGGTTCCGGTTCCCCGCCGTGGAGGTCGCGCCACCGCTGATCTCCGCCAGGAACTCTGCTCAGCTTCCGGTCTTTTCGAAGGCCGTTGACCCGTTTCTGATCCCGACCGAGGACACCGCCTCGCTTTGGGCCCCTTCCGATCTTCCCCTGTTCCGCTGCTATGCTCACGGGATCTCCTTTGTCCCTGGTTGGTTGGAGAGGCCTTCCTCAGAGTGCCCCGGCCCGCCTGGCGTTGGTGGGTTTTGGGGCGTCAGGTGCCGCCCCTTCAGGGGGGGGGTACTGTCAGGGATCCCCCTGCCACGCCTCCCTCGGCCGCTGTCAGGGATTCCCCTGCCACGCCTCCCTCGGCCGCTGTCAGAGATTCACCCTGCCACGCCCCCCTTGGTAGCTGTCACACTGCCTCGTTATCCTTTGCCTGCCATGATCACCGACAGCTGTGGCTCTTTATGGACTAGACTATATAAACTCACGTTCTTGAGTCACAGGCTGTCGGTTCTTGAATTGTCATGCTGATCATTCCGTGACCGCCAGCCTTCCCGCTGGTTCTGGCTCCAGACTCTGTTTCCGCGTCGGATTACTCTTTGCCGTGGAGTTACTTTCGTTTCAGGTTTTGCTTTCCGTTGGACATTTACTTTCGTGTTAGATTACTCGTCCTGAGCGGATATTCTTTGTTTGCTTTTCTTCACAGCTTGTGAGTGTTTCTTTTGTTGAACTGATTGAATAAACTATGATTGAGTTATTTCCGCTTCCGTGTCCTGTTCATCCGCCTGACAGTCACAAATAAAATGTGAATTTTAATTTTAATTAATCTCAGCTTTTTATTTATTTATTTTTTTTAATCACTAATTTTGACTCAACCAAAAACTGAACTGCAACATCTGTCTTTATAATGAAATATTAAACCGCAAACAATACCATCTAGTCTGAAAATGCACTGGACAAACATATTGATGTTTTTTCATGATTTTTTTTAGCTATATATTGTTCTTCCCTCAAACAGTCACCACAAAGTTGGTGAAAAAGAATTCTATTAAATGCCTTTGGTCCAGAATCACTACATTTTCCCTTTTCTAAACCTGTTCCAGCATGACAGTGACCCTGTGTGCACAGAACAAGATCCATGAGGAAATGGTTCAAATGGTTTGGAGTGAAAGATCTTAAATGGCCTGCTATACCTCAGCCCTACTAAACAGATTTGGAATGAATTGGAACATTGATGAAAAACCCAAGGTCATTTTATGAGGTTAATGCTGATGCTGATTTTTGATTTCTTGCTAAATAATATTTATTTAACCAAGTAAAGTAAATGTAATATAAAAAAAGTGTCACTTTTTCAGCACCCAGTTTTTTTCTGTAGCACTCATTGTTCTGGGTGCTAAGTAAAGTTTTAATTTCTAAAATGATTTATGATATAAATGACTCATAAATATAATAAACAATAAAAGACAATATTTCTTTGTAAAAATGGGTTGAGGAGGACATTTGCACATCTCTGTATTTTTCAACTAATTCTGGATTTTTTTTTTTACATTTTTCTGACCATTTTTATGTAAATGATGTATGTAATCGATTTTTTTATGTCATTAGTAAAGAACAAACAAACAACAAAAAAAAAAAAAAAAAAACTATGTTTTATGACACACTCACCAAAGAAGCCCTGGCCTGGACATTTGCTTTGTAACCAATCCCTTTGCTGAAAGAGAATGAAAAATCAAACACATGGCTTCCCTCTCCATGGTGAGCCAGGCATGCTAAATAATTGAGAACCTACAAGAGCTGTAGCGCACATTAGAGACCGACTCACTAAGGTTAAGATCTGACATACTCTGAGTAAGTCTTCCAACCACAACATGCTAGCATCTTTTAATATACATACATGCCTATATTACAGCACTAACCTCACCCTTTCCGTGTGAAAAAATATGTAAACGTACTGTTAACTGCCTTTATCTAGCTTACAAAGAGGGGAAAATGTATATTAAGTGATTAAATTTCGCAGAAGAATGTTTACAATGTGGTGTTAATTATAAATGCATCTTGGACGATCACAGAAAGATATGCTTTAAACTCTTTGAATAAGGAGTCAGCTGTATGTTTACTAACTTGAGTGTTTTTGCACTCCAGTCTTTTATTATTTATTACTATGCCTTGCTCATTTCCCTTTTATGACACGGAGTGTTTACTGATCTGCTTAATTTAAAGGAGTTTGCCTTCACATTTTTTTGTGTATGCTGTGAACGGGTTCTACAATCTACAGTATACAAAAGTATTGTGGAACAAACTGAATACCATTCAAAACACATAGCTATCACAAACTACAATTGGCTTGAGCTGAAAACAGATTTGTGATACACCACACACAGGTGAGTTTGATGTCTTAAATTCTGTTTGTACTTTATTATATTATTTATGTCTCTTATTGAATAAATTACTTATTGGCCCACAAGGGTACAACTAGGAGCATATTGGTATAAGCACTAAAGTAATTCCTCTTATCAAGTGTAACAATAAAGACACTCTGAAGAAACTTTTTTGCTTTTACTGCAGAAATGTGCTAGCTGGAAATTTGTTTGCTTATAAAGTAAAAGCTGGATAGTTGCACTTTTAGAGTGAAGTACATATAACTTTTTATATTTTTACTTAAAATACCCAAGTTGATTTTCTAGTGATGAACATCTATCATAAGATTATGGATACAATTTTCACTTGTTGGTTAAATAGCACTAATAGCATCTCCCCCTCTCTGACCCCTCTTACCATGTAGATTTTCTGAGTCACTCCCCTCTGGCATTAGACTGCGGTCCATCAAGCACAAAACCTCACTCCACAAAAATAGTTGTGAAGTCCCCTTAAGAAACTCGAGCTGCATCAACAACGCTTTGGAAACGCTTCCGCTTTGTCCATGCTCTAAATCATGTGTTAATCAGATGGTTCAATCAGATGGTTAATCAGATGGTTCCAAGATGGCGGCGCGGCAGTAGCTCGCAGCGGCCGCTCCGGACCCAAAACGTGCTAACGTTATTCTGTAGCCCGCCCTACACAACACATGGACATCGGAGCAACCGGTGTCCCTGTGTACAACCGCAAAACATTGAAAGAACTCAGAAACAACCCAAAGAACACCATTAATGATGACCTGCTGCGGCTACGCGACCTCGGCGTGCTCCGAGAACCAGGCCTCCAGACCTCGGCATCGCCTGCGGAGGACAGACGGAGGAGGCGGAATCGGAAGCGTTGCGCAAGGAAGCAGAAACGCGGAAAGCGAGCGGGTGCTAATGCTAGGCTAAAAGCTAACCCTAGCCGGCCCGCTCTACCATCACTACTGCTGGCAAATGTCTGCTCCCTGGACAATAAATTAGACTACATCAGACTCCAACAAGCTACTCGGCGTGAGTACTGACACTGCTGCGTTTTTGTGTTTACTGAGACGTGGCTGAGCGTCAGAGTTCCGGATGCCGCCATCCAGCTGGAAGGGCTAGCCGCGTTTCGTGCCGACAGAAATGCAGCTCTGTGCCGTAAGACTCGCGGCGGCGGTCTGTGTGTTTACATCAACACGGAATGGTGTAAGAACTCTGTGCTTGTTTCTACCTACTGCTCATCGCTGCTGGAGTTTATTGTTGTGAGATGTAGACCTTTTTATTTACCCCGGGAATTCACCACCGCTATTGTGCTCGGAGTGTACATACCACCTAGCGCTAATGCTAAGGAAGCGCTCAGCGTGCTCTACGGAACCATTAGCGGACTTCAAAACACACACCCTGACGGACTGTTATAGTCGCCAGAGATTTTAATCATGCAAATCTCAGGACTGTGCTTCCCAAATTCTATCAGAATGTGGACTTTGCAACCAGAGGAGAAAACACGCTGGATGTTGTTTACACAAACATCCGGGGCGCATACCGGGCGAAGCCCCACCCCCACCTCGGGTACTTAGACCACATCTCTGTTATGTTGATCCCAGCATACAGACCACTCAGCAGGCGTTCAAGACCAGCTCAAAAACAAGTGAGAACCTGGTCAGCAGGATCCATGTCTGCTCTCCAGGACTGTTTTGAATGCACTGACTGGGACATGTTCAGGGAAGCTGCAACCAATGGCGATTTCATCAACTTGAAAGAGTACACGTCAACAGTGACCAGTTACATCAGCAAGTGCATTGATGACGTAACTATCTCCAAGACCATCACTATATGTTCCAACCAGAAGCCATGGATGACCGCCAAGGTTCGTGCGCTGCTAAAAACAAGAGACTCTGCCTTCAGAGCAGGGGACAAGACGGTTTTAAAACAGCAAGGGCCAAACTGTCCCGTGCCATCAGAGAGGCGAAGCGCGCACACGCCAAGAGAATCCATGGCCACTTCCAGGACAGTGGAGACACCCGGCGCATGTGGCAGGGCTTCCAGGCGATCACGAATTACCTGCTTGTGACTGTGACGCCTCCCTTCCAGATGCGCTGAACGACTTCTACGCCCGGTTCGAGGTGCAGAACAACGTGGTGGCGAGGAAGACAATCCCTCCTCCCAGTGACCAGGTGCTATGTCTAACCACAGCTGAAGTAAGGAAAACTCTATGCAGAGTTAACCCACGGAAGTCTGCTGGACCTGACAACATTCCTGGCAGAGTGCTCAGGGAATGTGCAGAACAACTAGCAGATGTCTTCACTGACATCTTCAACATCTCCCTGAGCAGCGCCACTGTTCCTTCATGCCTCAAGACGACAACCATCATTCCTGTGCCGAAGAAGTCTTCTGTGTCCTGCCTCAATGACTATCGTCCCGTTGCACTCACACCCATCATGATGAAGTGCTTCGAGAGGCTTGTCATGAGGCACATAAAGACCCAGCTCCCACCCGCACTGGACCCCATGCAGTTTGCGTATCGTCCAAACCGCTCCACGGACGATGCCATCTCCACAACCCTCCATCTGGCCCTCACCCATCTGGATAACAAGGACTCTTATGTAAGGATGCTGTTCATAGACTTCAGTTCAGCATTCAACACAAACATTCCCCAGCACCTGATCGAGAAGCTGAGCCTACTGGGCCTGAACACCTCCCTCTGCAACTGGATCCTGGACTTCCTGACCGAGAGACCTCAGTCAGTCCGGATCGGGAACAGCATCTCCAGCACCACCACACTGAGCACTGGGGCCCCTCAGGGCTGTGTGCTCAGTCCACTGCTGTTCACTCTGCTGACTCACGACTGTGCACCAACACACAGCTCGAATCATATCATTAAGTTTGCTGATGACACGACCGTGGTGGGTCTAATCAGCAAGAACGATGAGTCAGCATACAGAGAGGAGGTGCAACGGTTAACAGCCTGGTGTGGAGCCAACAACCTGTCTCTGAACGTGGACAAAACCAAAGAGATGGTTGTTGACTTCAGAAGAGCACAGAGTGACCATTCTCCACTGATCATCGATGGATCTTCAGTGGAGATCGTCAAGAGCACCAAATTCCTTGGTGTTCATCTGGCGGACAACCTCACCTGGTCACTTAACACCAGCTCCATCACCAAGAAAGCCCAGCAGCGTCTCTACTTCCTGAGAAGGCTGAGGAAAGCTCATCTCCCTCCCCCCATCCTGACCATGTTCTATAGAGGGACCATCGAGAGCATCCTGAGCAGCTGCATCACTGCCTGGTTTGGGAACTGCACCGTCTCGGATCGCAAGACCCTACAGAGGATAGTGAGGACAGCTGAGAAGATCATCGGAGTCTCTCTCCCCTCTATCATGGACATTTACACCACACACTGCATCCGCAAAGCACACAGCATTGTGGATGACCACACACACCCGTCACACACATACTTCACCCTCCTACCATCAGGAAAACGGTTCAAGCATTCGGGCCGTCACATCAAGACTGTGCAACAGTTTTTCCATAAGCCGTCAGGCTCCTGAACAAACATCTGGACTGAACTCTCTCTCTCACACACACACGCACACACACACACACACACACACACACACACACACACACACTTACACACAACTGAGTGACTGATCTGTACAACCGGACTCAACACACATACACTTCACACCCAGGTTTCAGCACCATTCACACCTCTCATTATAGCAAAATGTTTACATGCCGTTTATTGCTAATCTTCCGGGACTTGCTCTTTTTGCACAATATTCTGTCAATCCTTTGGTCACTGATCAATTTATTTTGATTGCTGCTATCATATTTTTATACTATTATAGAATTGCAAAATTCTGTTTACATTTCTGCTACTGTGCACCTTATCCTGTCACGACAGGTTTTACTGGCGGAGCTACTGCTATTTTTATATTTTGTGTATTGTGTATTGTCCTGCACTGTCCTGTGTTGTCTTGCGCTGTCTTGTGTTGTCTCTTGCACTGTTTGCACCAGTTGCACACATGCACTTTATGTGGCGAGGATCTTAGTTCCTGGCCCTGTGTTCTTCTGTTCTGTGACTGTTGTTTTATGTTGTTTTATGTAGCACCTGGGTTCAGGAGAAACGTTGTTTCATTTTACTGTATACTGCATCAGCTATATATGGTTGAAATGACAATAAAAGCTTCTTGACTTGACTTGACTAATCAGTCCAATGGAAAGCTATTAAAGCACATGGACTAAAACTGGTGCTAGCTTCTGTTAGTTCAGGAAGCACTTAATGTGTGTATGTCCTTTGAAGAGAGTTCGGGTTCTACAGCCGGTACTTCATAGTTCCCAAAAAGGATGAAGGGTTGCATCCTATACTGGATCTACGTCAGCTGAACCGCTCACTTTGAGACTCAGGTTCAAAATGCTGACCCTGAATCAGGTCATGTCCCAAATTAGGTCCGAGGACTGGCTTGTCACAATAGATCTGAAGGATGCAGAGTTTCATGTATCCATCCTTCCAGCTTACAGTAAGTTCCTGAGGTTTGTTTTCGTGGCCGAAGCTGACCAATACCGCATCCTTCCATTTGGTGTTTGCCCTCTTACCCTGCACCTTCTTGTGTGTGGATGTGGTACTGGTCCTGCTAAGACTTTGTGGTGTCCACATTCTAAATTATATTGACGATTGGTTGATATTGGCTCAAGTGGAGCAGCTGGTGGTCCAGCATCGAAATGTCGTTCCTGCCCACATGAAGGAGCTGGGGTTTAGGCTTAATGCCAAAAAGAGTGTGCTTTTTCCATCACAAAGAACAACCTATTTAGGCGTAGTATGGGATTCGACCCTAATGTGGGCACAGTTGTCCCCTGCTTGTGTCGAATCAGTCCTCACAGCTGTCAAGAGAGTTAGAGAAGGCCATTCACTTACTGTGAAGCAGTTTCAAAGACTGCTGGGTCTGATGGCAACAGTGTCCAATGTGGTCCCACATTGCCTTCTACAAATGAGACCCCTCCAGTGGTGGCTCAGGGCCCGAGGGTTCTCTCTAAAGGGGCAATCCACTCCATACGTTCAAGGTCACATTGCGAGCCCTATGTACATTAGATGTGTGAAGAGATCCGGGGTTCCTGTATCAGGATAATGCTTACGAGAGACGCTTCCCACGGGGTGGGGGGCGGTCATGAGTGGCCACTCCGCCCAAGGTCTCTAGGGAAGGCTCCAACAGATGTGGCATATCAATTGCCTAGAGATGCTGGCCGAGCTTCAAGCTTTAAAGCATTTCCTTCCAGACCTCAGAGGCCACTATGTGTTATTCTGTACGGACATGTAGCAAATTTCGCTTGCAAAAAAGGAAAATATCTATAAGTAATTATAATGGGCAAGAAAAAAAACAACTCCCTACTTTATACTGTACAAGTTGTAATTTAGCATGTACCAGCATGTTTGAGCAATGTCTTCGAAGTTAGGTGGAGAAACCAGAGAATGTTTCTAGGTTATGTATGTAACCTTAGTTCCCTGAGGGAACAAGCCGCTGCATCACAACACTTTGGAAATGCTTATGTGTTGCTCACGCTCTGAATCTTGTGTGAAATCCGGCCAATGGCAAGGCGTGGCGTCACTAGTGGGGTGAAGTCACGACCAGGAAGCTACAAAATGTGCATGCAGTGGAGCCTATGCTAGCTTCTGAAAAATAAGAAGGGAAGCGCGGCAGGGATACAGAAAGTGTGGCTTGGAGATGTGGCTTGGAGATGGAACGAGTGTCCAATCATGCCACACTGACCAGTCCTTGCCTAGTGTGTGTGAGCACAACCAGAACACAGGACAGAGGAGCCGAAAGTGGCTCTAAGGTCGAGGTCATACGAAGGTCAGTGAGGTGGACCAGCCCGCAGCGTTGCAAATGTATTTGAGTGGGACTCCAGCGGACCAGGCTGTAGAGAACTAAAAAAGGAGTAAAAGGAGTGGGGAGACCAAAGGACTTATATGAGGACAAGATGGCATCCACAATCCACCTACTAAAAGTCTGCTTGTTGGCAGGAAAAACTATAGGGGCCATAGCAGACAAACATCTGCACCGACTTCCTCCATGGACTCATCCTGTAGATGTACGTGTCCAGTGCTCACACTGGACACAGTCGGTTTTGCTTCTCCTGGTCTGGGGATTTGAAGGAAGGAGGGTAGAATGCCTGCAGCACGACAGGTTGTGGGGGAACCGCAGGCACCTTAGGTATGTACCCTGGTTCAGGGTAAAGGAGGGCACTGGCCATGCCAGGGGTAAACTCCAGGAGAGATGGTGCCACAGAGAGAGACTGTAGGTCCCTGACCCTCTTCAGGGAGCATATCGCCAGAAGAAAAGCAGTCTTAATAGACAGGTACCTAAGGGCCATGTCAGCCAAGGACTCAAAGGAGGCTCAGACAGAGGCTTTAGCCTCTGGGTGCCGCACAGGAAACGTGTCACCAAGGAGTGTTTACCCAGCGACTGCCCCACAGGCGGGGTACAATAAGACGTCAAAGCAGACACGTAACCCTTCAGGGTTGAAAGAGCCAACCCTGTGGCACTGAACCAACAAGGCAGTTAACTGGGTCTGATTGGTGGTGCTTGCACCACGCAAGCCAGGAGGGGCCATCAGGAATATCCAACAGGGTGAGCCACCGATGCTTTTCTTTGGCTACTAGGGCTGACAAGGACTGACCTACAGCCTTAGTGTCTTTTCGAACTGTGGCATCGCCCCATAGCCACACTCCTTTAACCCAACATCGTTCATGTACAGCAAGGTTTGTTGGGAAAAGAGGCCAGCTGCATATGGGCTCTTCCAGGACCTGGACATCTCGGTGTGCAGATATGGGAAAAAAGGCGGGTCCCAGCGTGGAGGCTGTGGCACAGGGTGCGTTAATCCAGTTTGCTGGGTGTTCGCTGCTGCCGCTTCTTGTCCGGCCAAGCTTACTCAAGCTTGGACATGTCCTGCATCACTGCCTCCAGGAGCTCCTCATACAGCACAGGCTGGGAGGAGACCGTGGGTTTGCTAGCCTCCAAAATCTCTCCCTTCTCGGAGGAAGAAATGTGGAGCGCACCGGGGGAGGAAGCCACCACCATCAACTATCAGGAAGGCCTGCCATCTCACCTCCTTTACAGGCTAGCATGTCAAAACCATGTGTGGGCCCAGTGGGTCCACTTAAACAAGGAAGCAGACACTCTCTCGAGACAAGGGCCGTGGCCCGGGGAATGGCAACTCCGGATATGGTGAAGCAAATCTGGTAGAGATTTTACAGTGTACAGTTAGACCTGTTTGCTCAAAAGGCATCGCACTGTCCCCTCTGGCTTTCCCTTACACCTCCAGCCCTTCTAGGGCTGTATGCCATGGATGCCATGGTCCATGCGTTGGTGACACATTTCGCCGTAGTACCCAGAGGCTGAGGCCTCTGGTATGATCTAGAGTGCCTGCGTAGGACTTGCCGATTGTCTTGGAGGCCTTGTTGGAGCCTCCCTTTGAACCATTGACTGAAGTGCCTTTAAGGTTCCTCACAGTCAAGACTGTGTTCATCTTGGCCATCTCCTCTCTCAAGAGAGTAGGGATCTACTGGCCCTCTATATGGCCCTTTTCTTCTGGAATTTACTCCAAGCATGGCCAGTGCCTTTCTCTACCCTAAATTAAGGTATGTTTCCAAGATATCCTTGGTTGTCCCACAACCTGGTATGATCCAGGCATTCTTCCCTCCTCCTTTTCAGGCCCCAGACCAGGAGAAGCCTAACCAACTTTGTCCAGTGTAAGCACTGGAAATATATGTCTATGGAATAAAACTGTGGAGGAAGTCGGAGCAGCTGTTTGTCTGCTATGGCCCTCCAAAGAGAGGTTTACCTGCGAACAAGCAAACGCTCAGCAAATGGATTGTGGATGCTATCTTATTCTCTTTGAGCCTCTAAGGCTTTGTTCTCTGGAGTTTCCTTTCAAGACATCTGCAACATCATTGTTGACACAGCTCGAGTTCCTAAATGGGAACGTCTCCAGGTTACATAAGTAACAATGGTTCCCTGAGGGAACGAGATGCTGCGTCTCCATGCCACACTGCCTGCATCCCTGCAGCACTTCCTTCTCTTTTCAGACGCTAGTGCTGGTTCCACTCCATGTGCTTTTATAGCTTGCTGGTCATGACATCACCCCACCGGTGATGCCACGCTTTCCATTAGACTGATTACACACGTGGTTCCTAGCGTGGACAATCCAGAAGCGTTGTTGACGTAGCGTCTCGTTCCCTCTGGGAACCTTGGTTACATACATAACCTGGAGACGCTTCTTTCGAACCATGTACAAGGACCTGCAAGCATCTCTGATCTGCCTCGACAAACACAACCAATAATGCAAACCTCACACTGTCATCACATATGCCTTACATTAATGTAATCAATACGGAGTACTAACTCCCTCATTTTTTACATTATTATTTGCACTGCCTCACTTTACATACCATGCACAAATTGTACAGATAATGTCTTTATCTTCATCTATTACTTTTATTTATTTTTATTATTCTAGTTTTATTAGCACCAGCAGACCATGACAGTGTACATGCAACCCATTATATTTGCTAATTTAATGATTCTGAATACTACTGTATATTCCTTCATATAGATAAATTATGAAATAAAGGAACATCTGTCCTAACAAAGACATCATACAGACTGTGGATAATGTAATCTTTTTTTTAATGGTTAAATGCTTGATTCTCATTGGTCAGATGGTATTCATTATTTTGTATAACCGCACAGCTTGGAAAGTTCTGGTTTTAACCACTAGTATACACTAATGTGAACAGACTAATAAAATGACTACAACAAACCTGGTGTTGTTTATTAAACATATCAGATATATAATTCTTGTGGTGATAAAGTGGTGTCATACGTTTTAACTTTTATGGTGTTAATATTGGTACTCTGTACCATCAAAGTTTCTTAGTTCAAGTAAGTCTTCAGTAGGAAAACAAAAGTTAGAGAGAGGGAAAGTAAGAGAGATGACCAATTATCTACAAAATTTCCACAAAAGAAAAATATGATATCTCATACTTGGAAAAGGATGTTTCATTGTCTAGTGTTGATGTTTTAAAGTAATGCAAGCATGGCAAAAGGAATTATGGATTACAAACTGTCATACTTTTCTTCAGCAATGTAATTATATCTTGCCATGTCATAAGGTTCATAAGGTTCTTTACCTGTAGGAAGCCAGTGTATATTTAATTAGATTTCAGGATTATGAAATCTTGAATCTTGTGGCCAGTACATATAACTGCTCTTTTAAAAGACCTTGGTGTGCTCCAAAATTCATATTAAACTCTAGTTTCATAAAAGCCGTGGCAAAAAAATAGATAGCTTAATTAAAATGCTAAATTAAACACCTAATAGAAAATATTTTTTTTATGTTTAGTAATATATACTTAAAATCTATAATATTAAGTAGAAATACTTAAATAAATCCAAATCAACTACAAATGCATGATTTTGAAAGAATGAGATTTTTGGCTACGTTTTCATTATTCTTGCTATAGACAAGGTTTTTGCAGTTAGAAATAAAGTAAGATGTACAGACTTTCAAATAAATTACAAAGAATGCCACAGAGGAACAGGCATTCAGAATATCCATGGTTTCCTTGGTTTTGAGGGAAAAATAATATTCATAGGTTTTCAAGTGTAATTTTCTTCTGCTGTAAGAACACCTCTTCTGCTACCAAATTGTTATAGGCATGGCCCAGTGCCTTTTATTTAGATAGAGAAGTATTCTGTATCCCTTAATAACAAGAAAGAATTTATAGAGGCAAGTCTCAGATAGAAAACCAGGTCAAGCACTTTACTGACGTTATTAGCATAAACAGCTTTCAAGAAAAAAACAAAGACTTCATCAAGACAATATGAAAAATTTCTTTTTTGATTTGATTTTGATTTTTAAAACCGTACACACACACACACACACACACACACACACACACACACACACACACACACTAACTGTATCTACAAGTGTTTGAGCATCCCATTCCACATTTAGTCATTAAGTCTCCATATACTAATGCAGCTCTATAGCAGGCCACTCAAGATCTTCCTCCTTCAACCCATGTAAACTGTATCTTCATGGAGCTTGGTTTGCACACAGGGGCATTGTCATGCTGGAACAGATTTGACTCTCCTAGTTCAAGTGATTGAAAAATTGAATGCTACCACATTCAAATATATTCTGAACAATTGTGTGTCCAGCTTTGTGTTAACAGTTTGGGAAAGAAACATGGCTGGAAAATATATAAAATCAGGCTTATTAGGAAGAACTAGACTGAATGTAAAAGCATAGGCACTTAAAACCATTGCATTATGAAGCTGTAAAGTAAAGGAAAACAATGACACTGAATTAAATTAGTGTAATCTTTTATTCAATAACAAGTCTGTACTATTTTACTTAGAATGTTAATTCTTGTCCTGTGACAGGGGCCATTGCAATCTGTTTTATGAAGAGAGGTACAGGGAAAAGTGGAACCATTAAAACCAAGAGAGCAAAGACTCATCCGAGGCTAATTAAAGCAGAAGAGCTCAGATGAGCGACATACAGTGTAATCTACCTCTCCATTTTCAAAAGGGTCTGTCAGCAGCCTTCAGACCTGCCTTACTTTTGATTAGAACATTAAAAATCATTTGAAATAATTATGATAATCGTTAGAGAAGCATCTCTGAGAGCAGTGGGAGTCTTTTTCTTCAGTTGATTTTTTTTGTATGGCAGAGAGAAGGGTCATCCTTCAGGAGGGATTTCTTTTCTTGCAATTATGAATATGTCAGATTTGAGGAAGAGTTCAGAGAGGATGTGCTTTAAACCTACCAGCCCTTTTCAGTCATTTCTATTTGGTCAACGAGAAGACAATTTAATGATTCCTGGCAGGAAGGTGGATGGGGATAGGAGTGTGAGAAATAGGTTTTCCACTTAAATATGTTTTGGAGATGACCTTGAGCTATTGGGGCTGCATACTGTACTGCTTCACTTATTTGTTAGGGCAGAAAACCTCCAGTGCAACTAGTACCGCAAAGCCTATGCCTCTGTTATCTTGGTGAAATATACAAATATCAAAGCAAATAATTCTTATTATCAATCATTTATAAAATATTTAAATGCATACAGTGAAGATTGTTATAGGATATCCATGGCTGGCATTGTATCTTTAAGATGGATATTACTGAGGCACTGAGCACATGCAGTATCTGCTGCCCTTCTTCAGTATTCAGTTGATTTATTTAAAAAAAAAAGATCTTGGAGATTAGAAGGGGTTTAATTTGATCTAAACGTTATAAGAATTTGCTATATAAGTAGTCTTCAGTAAGCTTGTAGTAGCTTAACTGCTTAATTACTCGTCCTATTATTCAGTTATTAATCTTAAATCATGAATATTGTAAATCTGTCCCTGCAGATAATTCCTGGGTCTTATCTGGACAAGCAATTTCTACATATTTAGTCTGGTGTTCCACATGCCATTGAGACCAATGATTAATTGAGTTCCCTCTTATTTCATCTTGCAATAAAGAGAACAACTATATTTACAGCACAACTAAGTGATCTTTTATGGACCTTTCCTCATACCAATCACCAAACAAATCAAATGCACAGTCTTGGCAGCAATGGGCCATGGCTTCGGAATGATCACTAAGCAGGTTTTGGAGGGTAATGTATTTAAAAGCATTATATTATATTATTCATAATAATCCTCAGAGTCACATTATGGGCAAAATAGTACAGTAGTCCAGAGTAGCAAAACAGAAAAAACTCCTAGTGTTAGTTATTGAAGGCCCGAACTGTTCTCAGACCTTGTGTTTCATTCTTTGACAGCTTGGTTAATTATTTACACAGTCTATTATGTCGTAAAATAATAATAAGACCTTTTATACTATGTGACAAAGCTTAATTAGAAATAACTATATCTGCTGTTAAATGCGATGGCCTGATGCCATTGGAATTTAAGGACTCTGTTCACTCTGTTCTATCATTAACAACAGTGTGTTTGCGCATGTGTTTTGTGAATATGTGTATGCGTTTGTGTGTTGTAGATAATGTGAATTTGATTGATGTGTTAACCTGAGTGGGTTTCAAAGAGATTACTGTTTAAACTCTATTATTATCATCACTCTATCCGAATGCTTTATATTTATGTTGTTCTGACCTCTTGTATAACACAAATAGCAGAAGTAATTGAGTGCAATAATTGAGAATGGCATTCTAAAGACTACTAACTCAACCTGGCTGTTAATTTTCTTGAGCATTTTGGCACATGTCTTTGCTTCCCAACTGGATTGCTAGTTTTCTTCATTTAGTTTTGTGGAAATGTTAAGATTGCTGCACAACTATTGGCACAGTCTGGGGCACTGGAGTCAAGATAAACTTAACGCAAGTCAATTTCAAGCAATAAAAAACCTATAACATTTTCTGTCACTCTAATGCTACACAGTCTATCTAAAATGTAGTGGGAACAATGCCATTTAGAATTAGTCATTTAAAAAAAACGTATTGTCCATTTAATAAAACGAAACGAATGAATGAAATGATTTTTCTTTTCTTTAAAAATAACAAATTACATTTTTTCCTTTGATATTGATTTCAATATAAAAGTTATACATTTTTTTAAACAGTAATAATAAAAAGGCCAATAACAAAGTAAAAGATAGATTGAATCTTCTTAACTTTTCCCCAGCTGCAACAATGAAGGGGTTGCATAATCCAACCTTCTTCTCTGAGCGGATGCTAAACTACTTGTGATCTTTGCACACACACACATTTAATCCACTCAACAGCAGTTTTCTTGTTTTGGATCTTTCTTTCCGCAGCTGATGAGCCTTTCTCCCCTCCCCCCTGCTTTAGAAATACACAGAGCCCATCGCAGTAGGTCTGCATCCATACCAATGTCCTCCCCAAGGAAGGATTCAAGGAAATTCCACAAAGCCAGCTTTGACAAATCTCAGATGAGCCTCAGGTTGGTCCTGCCAAAGCACACACATTTCACACACTGGCAAACAGGAAGAGAGAAAAAAAAGAGTGTGAGTGAGAGAGTGAACTACCCGGCCCTGTTTAATAGTCTACATGATCCCTATCTGTTCCTCATCTTCAATCCTCTTATGGCCAATAAATCATCCAAACTATATATACACAAAACAAGTGGTGAACATTTTTGGGTGACTTTTCTTGGACTTTATACCATTAGGAACCCATATTGAGATTCTTGGTTTGTGAAATATTGTAGCATGCAGCCATAAAGTACAAAGATAATGCTGTTGGTTGGTAACCTTTTTTTCAAACCAATAATTTTGTTTCTTGGCAAGAAACAGCATGTTATTGGCACCCATCCGTTGTTTCCTTGATGTTGTCTTGCCACACACACACACACACACACACACACACACACACACACACACACACACACACACACACACCAACTGGCCAGCAGAATCTTAGTGTGGGCGTCATACCTTGATCATGATAAATATGAATGTGTGGGCTGTGCTTAGCACAGCTACATGTCCTCTGCCTGTTGACCAAACCCAGCAACTTACCAAAGGAGACAAAGAACACCCGACAATTTATCAAAGCTAATAGGTCATAGTTTACTCACTGACACACAACATACATCAAAAAGTATGACAATGGTGAAGAGAAACAGGAAAAAACAGCCTCTTATATACTGATGATGGCAGCTATTTCTCTATGCCCACAGCAACCATATTTCAGCCTGATAATTGCTGGTTTCTTGCCGGACTGTCAAGGTGCAGCGCAAATGCAAGCCAGGGTTCTTCTGATAGAACAAGAAAATCTTATTTGCGTTTCTCCACAGGTAATCAGTAGTCGCATATGTAAAGGCACGCTTCAGAAAATGACACTCAGCCTCCTGGGTTTACTTAGTGGAATTTACCTGGAGGTGTACAATCCATAAAAAAATTGGTGATTTCACACACAGTTCTTACAGTTGTTTAATGGACATGTTCTCCTCCCTGTCTCTGCTAGGACTATAAGAAGTGGAATTGAAATAGGTTGTACAAATCCCAAAGAAAACAAAACCCTTTTAGTATTGCCAAAAACTTAGTTGTGCCAAATGTGACAACAATTCACAATGTGTAAAAGGTATTTTTTCATATTTATTATACCCATTTGAGCTGCATGGTTTTCTAAGAGATCTAATAATACATTGTCACAGGAACAAAGGTCCCTGGGAGGAACTAATAAAAAGTAATACATAGACTCAGAATGCTGCAGTAACCCTGTATCTCTATAAAAAGGACTTTAGTCACTGTCACAGTTTGTTATAATTGTGTCTTAAATAATATCTTAGGAACTTTGGCCACATGTTTTCATTTAATGGGTCTTTAAGCCTCATGGTCCACTCCGTGAAATGGGTCCTTTGCATATGTTGATTTCTAAAGGGACATTACCTCTAACTCTTTGCTGCAGAGCTCTGTGATGAGCCTTGAATGGGTTCACACAGAGAGACACACTGTAAAAGCCTGAGGGCATCTTAAAGCCTGATTTAATCTTTTATGCTTCATGTTATTGTAGATTAATACTGGCTCTCATTTTTGTGGCAGTTTTCTAAACAGCGACGACAATTTAGAACATGTTGCTAAAATTTAATTGAATCACACATGAAAAAGTAAATAAATTCTTCTGCATAATACTTTGACACAACAGTTCATCACTTTCATTGTTTATTGTCTTTTTCTGTTGCGTTATGCACAGGGTTGAATGGTATACATCAGCTAGCAGGACTAAGCAGTCCTTCTTTAAGAATTTATTTGTTCTTAACAAATGGCATAAAGTGGATCACATTAAAGTTTTGTGGGAAAGGAACAACAAAACCACAAAAAAGAATGTTATGGACTAGAGGCTGTAGCTGATTTAATCCTAGACCTAAGTGTAGATTTATGCAGCCTATCATTAACAATCATGTCAAGGGATTATATAAAGTGAAACACCTTCTTCTTCCTTCTTCTTCTTCTTTTGGCTGCTCCAATTAGGGGTCACCACAGCAGATAATTCGTCTCCATACCCCCCTGTCCTGTACATCTGCCTCTTGCACATCAACTACCTGGATGTCTTCCCTCACCACATTTATAAACCTTCTCCTTGGCCTTCTTCTTTTCCTCCTACCTGGTGGCTCTATCCTCAGCATTCTCCTACTGATATACCCTATGTCCATCCTCTGCACATGTCCAAACCATCTCAATTGGGCCTAAATCATCATCCAATCCCCCCTTTCATTTTCCTCATTCATCAGCTGCTCAAAATACTTCCTCCATCTTCTCAACACACACTCCTCAGTAGTCAACACATTTTCATCTACATCCTTTATTGCTCCAACTTGCAGCAAGTCCTTCCCAGCTTTGTCCCTCTGCCTGGCAAATCTGTATAAATCCTTTTTTCCTTCCAAATCTGTATAAATCCTTTTCTCCTTCCTTAGTGTCTAATTTCTCATACAGCTCATCATAGGCCTTTTCCTTTGCTTTTGCAACATCTCATTTTACCTGCTGCTGCATCTCCTTTTACTCCTGCCTACTTTTCTTAACACTCTGTCGATCCCAATTCCTTTTCTCCAACCTCTTTTTCCTTGTGCTCTCCTGCACTTCCTCATTCCACCACTACGTCTCTTTCTCTTTCTTTTTTATTTCCAGATGTCATAACAAGTACCACTCTAGCTGTCTCCCTTATCACTTCTGCAGTAGTTGCCCAATCATCCAAAACCTCTTCACCACCACTGAGCCCCTGTCTGACCTCTTCCCTGACCCTCACACTACAGTCTTCCTCTTTCAGTTTCCACCATCTAATTTTTCTTTCAGTCCCTTTTTCCTTCTCTTCTTCTTCACCTTCATAACCATCCTGCAGACCACCACTCAATGCTGTTTAGCTACACTGCCAACAACAGTCTACATTTTCCTTCAGGTTGCATCTCTTACATAGAACATAGTCCACCTGTGTGCAACTTTCTCCACTCTTATACTTCACCCTACGCTCCTTTGTGATCTGGATATATGATTTGGCGCATGTTTTACGCTGGATGCCCTTCCTAATGCAACCCTCCCCATTTAACAGCATTATGCATATGAAATACATACAATAGAAGTTTGGTACTTCTCTATGTACCATACTGACTATTTGGAAAAATGGTATAAAATCTGAATGATGAAATCCATTTATTTTTCAGTGAGTGTGCTCCTGTGTGTATACATGATAGTGTTATGCCTGTGATGAGACACCATATTATACGGCTCAATAGTAATGGTAAAAAAGAACTTTCAAGACTCCTCTTTCAATGTTATGACCAGCCATCAATGATTATGCATGAGCTTTTGGCTAGTACATGAAACTGACCAAACAAATATATTCTCTAGCCTTCTGAAAGCTATAAAAAGATTGTACCCATTCTATTAGCACCGATTCATTTCTTGCAAATATCTGTACCTTCCCTCTAGTCTTGAATCCAATTACAATTAAGCGCAAAGATCCTAAGTGCTAATACAAGACATTCTTCATTTATTCCCATTATAATGGCATGCTTAATTAGACTGTGGTGTCCTGCTGACAGAAAGAAAGGGGGGGGAGTTTGACCTTCAGCCTGGCTCCCTGCAGCTCATAATGGCCTCTGTGCTTACGGGTCCAGCACATAAACAGGATTGATTTTGTAATTAATGATCTATGCTCACCGTGGCAGGTCCAGAAAATGGTACTGATTTCAGAGGTTAGGATGTGGCTTTGAAACCTTGGGAGAATATTTGGTTGTTGTGTCCCTATGCCAACAACTTTACACCCTTTCAGACAGCTTAAAGTGAAAAATAGTTCCATGGCAAGATAGGAATTTGAATCAACAAATAATTAAACCAAGATATTGACTGGATGAAAAGGTGATTTGTCAATAGGAACTCATAGATTTAACTTTACAGCAATTAGGACTAATTCTTAAACCACACAAAGTGTTAGAGCTTCAGGATTTAGAGAAGCATAGAAGCGTACAGTTTTCCACCATATGAAATCTACTAAAATTATATTGTTTTCTAGGCTACACTTCTACCTTGTTTATCTTATTCTATGACAATCATGAATTATTTCGTAAATATATTGAAAATACACTGCCAAAACAATCTAATCACTAAAATTACCTTAAATATATTTAAATATACTGTATCTAGCATTTCTTCAAATAAGATAATAATAAATGAAACTTAAGAACATTAAACCTATTTCAGAACATTATTATCATTTCTTGTTCTAATGGCAGACCACTTTGCTTCTTTCTACAAATAAGTGAAAATAATTAAAAACTATTTTTCATGTACTAAGATGTCTTACAAATAAGAAAGATATGTAGTGCAAGGATGTGAAACATAACTCTAAACATGTCTGAACGCCTTTGAACATGATTTGTAAGGGCATCAATATTAAAATGGACAGAGTGCACTGTGGTCAAAGATTTGAATCTTTCCGTCTGTTATCTCATTCATACTTCATTTGGATAATGAGCGAGCAGTGGTGCGGCTCATTTACTTGGGTTGCAGGTAATCGATGGAGGAGAGGACCAGGTGACATTAAGTTTTAATCACTTTGCTACATGGCTTTCCACTAACAGTAGCCCACAGGGCAGGTCTCTGACTTTTATGGTCAAAGGAGACAGGTCACTTTTATATTCTGAATGAGAAAAACACAAAACAAAAAGGGAGGGAGGAAGGGAGGGAACAACAGTAGGTGGGTAGGAGAAAGTGCGAGTAAATGAAAGAGAGAGAGCAAATGGATCCTGTGAGAAATAGTATACCCTGTTTTATTTCTCAGTTATACAAGCCCCCAATTTTGGTTTGCCCCCACAAATGGCAAAACACATCAACAATAAGAAGGTGTTTATAATCAGTATAAGCATTCATCTAAGATGTTCTATTTACAAATGGACAAATGCGAAGGATGGTCCATCACTCATTTAAAACCAAAGCTAAAATCTACATTAATACATAACTACAACTTAAACCTCACACTGTCTATTCACAAATCAGTTATTATTTATTTATTACATTTTTTAAGCATCTTGAGGCCTCAAACTGACATCTGACCATATGGCATTCTAATTGCAAACCATGTTTAATGTTTTACACAAATGAATAGAAAAGTAAATAAAAACAAAAAAAGCATCATTTGCCAGTATAAATGTAATGAGTGCCTTTCTATTAAAAGAAAAAAAAAACAGTCTCTTACAAACACAGTTCTAATGAATGTGACACCAGTGCACAGAAACTCAAATATCTACTGACAAATATTAAATATATAATAACAGTGTGCCCCTAGGCATACATTTTATGTTTCCAGAACATGTCCAAAAGACATGTTTCAAGCTCAGGTGTCAAGCTCTTGTCTGGAGATTTATTTGTTGTGCATTAGCTGCCTATTTGCACACATGGCTCCTTTATTATTCTGTCCAACAGTAAGATAATATTTACTTTACCAATGCATTCAGATGACTGAACATTTCCCCTCCATAAACAATACATTGCTTCAGCGTTTCATTGCTTAAATGAGTCATAACATACAAAATAACACCATGAAGTAGGCAGATTTCTTAATTAAGTATTAACAGCATGCCATTTATTATAACATGCTTTAAATCATCTTTGTACAAAACTGATAAAATGGTTTTGTATCATAAAATGGATTGGTATGGATAAAGCATAGTGGTGAAAATTAGTGGGTCAACTTATTGATAAAAGTTGACTACATTTGCTGAGGAATTCCAGTGTATGAGAGGTGACTGTGCATAACCATAAATACAGCCAAGATGCAACTTTATTCAATTTCAGATACAAAAAAAATTGTAATTCAAGTCTTTTTTTGCAAAAGACATGCAAACAAACAAAACAACAGTATCTATATGAGCAGCATTTCTGAGCACTTCAAAGGACTAGGCAGAATTTTAATCAAAAAATCTTGCCATTCCCAAATGTAATGTCACATGAGTCCACTTCCCCAATTAGTGCTGAGTGTTCAGATCGAACGCATTTAACCCTGCTCACACATGTTTTTAGAACTGTCCAATTGTGATCCCATCTCCCGAGACAGATGTAAATACAGGTCAAGTCAAGTCAAGTGGCTTTTATTGTGAATTCAACCATATACAGTACACAGAGAAAAGAAACAACATTCCTCCAGGACCAAGGTGCCACACAGGACAACATAAATTAACACTAAATGACACAAAACTCTATAGAATGTACAGATACTCTATTAAATGTGCAAATGTGCACATGTGCAAACAAACCAAAACAGCACAATGAAACAATTTATAAAAGTCTTACCATGGCCTTGAAATTCACATACGCTCAGTATACGCAATAAAATTGACAGTTGAACAAGTTAAACTAAAAAAAAAATGTAAAGAGATAGATGTGACTGAGAGAAGTGAACAGAAGGATATGTTTAATAAGAGATTCTCTTATCTACATACACAGTGGTTGTGCACATTTGCTTTTTTCACAGCATTCGTTTACTGGGCTCACTATACCGTTTCGAGGCTTGTGCAAATTAGCTTAATCCAATAAAAAAGAGATAACAGATATATTAAAGAAGCTGGAAAAGACAGTAATACAAAAATGATGAAAAATCATATTTATGCACCATAAAAAAAAAAAACATTTCATCAGCCCTGTTTAAAAGTAAAAAAAAAAAAACTTTTGAAAAACCTTGGGTCATCTATATATTATATAGGGGAACTGGTAGCTTAGTGGTTAAGAAGTTAGATTTATGATCAGAAGCTGGTAAATTCAAATCCCACCACCACCAAGCTGCCACTGCTGGGCGCTTAAACATGACCCTTAACCATCAGCTGCTAAGTTCTAAGTCGCCCTGAATATGGGTGTCTGTCATTTCAGTAAATGTATTAAAATATTGTCTTGATGACTTGATTACTATTGTCTTGATTCTCTTCATTAAAAAAAAAAGAATTGCTTTTTTTTTAGGTCATGCCTTTTCATCCATACTTCAATCAAAGAACATGGATGGCATACATGACAAAAGATGTGCTCTTTAACAGATTAGGTATTAAAATATATATGTATAATTCAAAAAAATGACTAATTGAACTGGAAATATATGACTAGTATGTATTATGCATACCTAAGAAATACAAAATTATGTTTGCTCTGTTTGACCAGGCAAATTTGCAGATATTTATGCATGCAAGCCAGCACATGTAAACACACAGTCACAGATCATCTACAGATGACAGCAGCAATGACAAGTCAGGAATATTCATGAGGTGCTTTTCACAGTACATTACTCTGCCTGTGTTCAGGAAGACTGGATTTTTGGTTTGTATAGGATAAACTGATGATTACAATGGCTATTTTTGTTAGGATTTATTATTTCTAATCTTCTAAATACTGATGCTAAGCTATTTTTCTTAGCTAAAGAACATGTAAAGGAAGTTATTTAAGAGTCTGGAGGCAAATAACTGATAATTTCTATGAAAAAAGACAAGGTATAAAACTTAGATAGTCAAAATCACAAGACATCCATTAATGCATTATGCATCCATTAAATCTTGTTTAATTGCTTTATTCTGGACCTGGTACCAAAGTGAGAATACCAGTTGGGACACAAGTTCACTACAAAAGAGTTATGTTGGAGAATCTGAGTCTTTCATGATTGTCATGATGCTTAACGCTGTGTCACTTGACTGGTTAATTCTCAGCTTGTCATTCTGGTATGTGAAACTCCATGACTTTGACATTCACTGCCATAAATTATAATATGCACTCAATTTAGAATTCTGCCTTTCAGTCACTTTTTTTCTATTATTTTTTTCCCTATATCAAAAAGGGTCGTAGAAAATTATGGAGTGAAACAAAATTAAATCTTTGTATTAAATCGGCCGCTATGCAAGCGGCTCAATCGATATGTGCTTCTCTCTATCTGTTCCAGCTGAGTGCACAGGCCAGTGGCAAACTATTAGGTTATTACAAAAGCAAATCAGTCACCAGAATTAATTTTCTTGAAAATATGACTCTTGCTATGAAGAATTAATGACTATAAAGAAGAGGGATGTGATGCTGAATTTTCATTAGGCTAGTTGCATGTTTCAAGAGATGACCCCCCCCATACACACACAAATGGCATTCATCTTACAGCAGACACATTTGGCATAACCAGTCATTTTTTAAATACGTGTCTATTTTTGACAAACCAAACAAAGACCATTAGTGTCTCTTTGATTCTTTTTTTAAATTATTTTATTCTACATTAGAACAAATACTCCTTTTAGGGCTTTATATGAATTTTCAGGCTGGAAAAATTACAAATTGTTGTAAAATGGTCCAGGACCGATATATTGCTTTGTCATACATTTGGAAGTGAAGTCTGATTAGAGGGTTTTTTAGGTCTGACAAATAGGAAGCTTTGAATTTGGTTAATTCTCATTGCATCACTCTCAACCCCAAATCATCTTAATTTATGTGTAACATTCAAAATTATAATCACCATTAATTATTTACAGATCAAAATAAAAGTTAACTATGCACAATCTGTTTCAAATTAGTTTGCTTTAATGATCTTGTGTATGAAGCAGGGTTTACAAAATTCTTTTAGGATCACAAGCAGGCAGCCTAACCTAACCAGCACAGGCAGAATTGCTATAATTGGAATGAAACAAATCTCATTTGCAGCCTGAAGTGACATTTTGACCCGATCAGACACTTGAGGTAAAAAACTCACGAGTCAATCAGTTTCAAAGCTTTCTAAGGTTCTTCTCATGAGAATTTAGCTCTTGTAATCTAGAATGGGATCTTTTTGCTCCAGTACTTTGGCAATAGTGTGAAATATTGAAGTGCGTGCTAAGGACAAAACAAGTCACATTTCACCTCCGGACAACCGAATTTGCACATTGATCATATTTACATTGGAGCAGACGTTGTTTTTGCTAGAGGATATTCAGAGACTTGATTGAGCATTGCGGTTATATGCGACAGTGTAATATAATATTAAGATGAAGGCACACTTTCAATTTCCATGTGTAGTGTTATCGAAATGAAAATATCATAGATGGTGTATTTTTTTCCCATTTGTTTGTTGGATTTTCTGTAGACTCAGATTACCTTGAAGTAATGTGTTTACTTGGTATCTCATACTGCTACTGAATTTAATCTGAAAATACCCAGTAGGCATCCCAAAGTACAAAGAAAAGCAACTCACTCGCTCTTACAAGGTTACAAACCCAATTTCCTATCTCTCTTGCTCAGTGTTTCCTGCTTTAAATCACATGCCCTTAGACTATCTGTTATTAATCTGAATCGTTTACCTTAATCAAAATAAACAGCAATGGCAATATTCACAGAGCCAGAGATCTCTAATTGATTTAGTATCAAGTTGGCAAAGTTGCAATGGAGTAGTGGGAGTGTGATCAAGTGTCAGTCCTGAAAGGGAGAAGCAATCACTGAGAACGAGCAAGTAATAAGTGAGTGGTTACACATGTGTACAGTTAATAATAATATTCTGCATTGTGCACCAAACATTGTGACCTAAAAGACAAAGAACTAATATTGGCCGTGACAGTTAACAGAGCAATGACAAAAGGAATGTACATATTTTTTAGTGGTTATCTAATTTTTTTTAGCCATAGAGTTGAAACATGTAGAAAAAAAGACAATCATTCTCACATAGCTTACCTCATGTGTCCTGATTACCCTCACTGCCTACCAAAGATTTCAAGTCGTTTCAGTACTTGTTATCGAGAAAGATATATCACCATAGAGGACCTGTAGGATGACCCTAGCATGCTCTAAATACATTGTGGCAGTATGGGGCCAAATCAGAATGGGCTTTCTTCTTGCTTTGTCTACTGTTGGCAAAAAACAAGCTAATGTCCAAGTAGCAAACAACAAGAATACAGTTATCTGAGCAAAGCCATCTTGCAGTGTGCTAGTTGAAGCCTGATACAAGGTTGCCAGTATTCATGCTCGATAATCCTCAGCAGGTTGGCTGCTTATTTGCATTCACACAACAGTTCCAAAGCACTTGTTGGAGGTTGTTGTTGGTGCTGGAGCAGTTCATTACCCAGCTTCCAGAAAGGACATCATCCATACACAATGCACGAATGCAGAGTAGCACTCTAGACTAAGTGAAAGCAACTGATGGACAGTTGGTTCGCCAGAATTTTGTCTCTTTTTTTTACATATTATAGATACATTGTATGACACAGGGCACCCAAGTTAAAATAAAAGACTATTTAAGTGCTGGTACAGAAGAGTGTGACAAAAATACTTATACTTAATACTTAAAATACTTATTCCCAAAGCAAAACATTTAGGGCAGAGCAAAACATTAAAATGTCTAATGACACAATCAATGTTTTCTTAGAAAGACTTGAACTGGATCTGATCAGACTATAAGTGCTTGCGAATGTTGAATGCTTTGTGTTACTTCGGGTGGGTTATGCAGAAATGGTACTCAGCAGCACAGATGCTCTGCAACATCTCTGCATTAAGTACCATATAGGTATTCTCCTGAGTGGTCCCTCGAGTTGGAATCCTGATGAAAGTGACTATGTTGCTTTTTTGTCTCAAACATACACATACACACATATACAAAATCAGCACTATGGATTACAGATTCAGGAATGGCATTCGTACTCAGCTGTGTGAGAAAGATCATTTTACTGCCAAGCTTTCAATTACTTGTCAAGCTGGAAGGGCTGTTTGTGGTCATGTGGATAGTCTAGAAAGTTGATTATTAGGATGTCAGTGA
The DNA here is from genome assembly GCF_014805685.1 of Silurus meridionalis. Taxonomy (NCBI): domain Eukaryota; kingdom Metazoa; phylum Chordata; class Actinopteri; order Siluriformes; family Siluridae; genus Silurus; species Silurus meridionalis. The sequence continues at coordinate 14,869,472 of NC_060884.1, read as the reverse complement.
GGCAAACAGACAAACATACTTACTTACTGAAACCAGGGAGGTTGTCCTGGTTACTTAGTGGTTCCAGAAAAGGAGGAGATGAGAATAAAGGGCAACCTGAAGAACACAGCTGTATAAACCACCTCTCCTCATCTCAGAAAACAGAGGTTGCTCAGTTGCTACCAAAGTTTTTTTTTTTTTTTTTTAGATGTGTTTTCTCCCCTGCCTGGTCACACTTTCATCCAGACTAAACAAGGCCTTTTTTCCTTTGTCTTTTTCCAACCCTCTCTCTGGGATGTACAACATACCTATGAGGATCTAAGGGGATTATACTATGCTTTGGCAGAGCTGTGTTTAAACAGACTTCCAGCTATCTTGTTGCTATACCTTGCCATAGTGTAGTGAGGTGCCAGAGTCCCACTGTGATTAGTCAAGGCCTGTTTTTTTGTGGTCAAGGCAGACATAACAGCAACATACTGCAAGAAAATGCAATGAAATGTTATCTGTGTTTCAAGAAAATATTTTTGAAGTGAAGACAAAAATGACATCACTGAATTCTTTGAAACTTGCCACCTGTGTCCTCATTCCTATGAGGGTTTTAGAAGCAAGTAATAAAAAACACCTTAAATGATTAGATATCTGGCATAACCCATCACTATGAAATAAGAATAATAATGTTGCAGTTCAGTCTTGGGCTCAATTTGCCTCTTGCCTTGATTTCTTGTTTCACAGCTTTTTCTGAAAATGGAATTGAGAATTACCCACCTCTCAGTGTCTTAATTTGATTATTTTTACTGTTAACTTGCATTTTGCAACATGTTCATGCTTTTTCTTTTCCATTAGGATACCTAGCTTTTAGCCCTGCTCTGGATGACATAGCTGTGGTTTTGGTCTTGATATTAGTCTAGAGCTGTTAGCTTAGGCATTAGCTGGGACCATAGATTAGCCTTAGCAGATGTTTTGAGTTGATATATACAGTACAGACCAAAAGTTTGGACACACCTTCTCATTCAAAGAGTTTTCTTTATTTTCAAGACTATGAAAGTTGTAGAGTCACACTGAAGGCATCAAGGGCTATTTGACCAAGAAGGAGAGTGATGGGGTGCTACGCCAGATGACCTGGCCTCCACAGTCACCAGACCTGAACCCAATCGAGATGGTTTAGGGGTGAGCAGGACCGCAGACTGAAGGCAAAAGGGCCAACAAGTGCCAAGCATCTCTCGGGGAACTCCTTCAAGACTGTTGGAAGACCATTTCAGGTGACTAACTCTTGAAGCTCATCAAGAGAATGCCAAGAGTGTGCAAAGCAGTAATCAAAGCAAAAGGTGGCTACTTTGAAGAACCTAGAATATGACATTTTTCAGTTGTTTCACACTTTTTTGTTATGTATATAATTCCATATATAATTCCACGTGTTAATTCATAGTTTTGATGCCTTCAGTGTAAATCTACAATTTTCATAGTCAAGGAAATAAAGAAAACTCTTTGAATGAGAAGATGTGTCCAAACTTTTGGTCTGTATAAGCAACTTAAGCAATTAAGCAGCTTAATTACTGGCTGGCTGTAAAACACAGACTTGGCATTCGATTCTTTGACCAAGCTTGACCAAAAGCAGCAGTTGTTTCTAGCAGCATTGTCAGAACTCAATAACCTTAATTTACGAACTACTGTACTCTAAATGTTCATTACTTTTGCCAATTTAATTATAATTGTTGTGGAGGAAATAATATCCAAATCAAACAGTAGGCTTTACAAATCCAAACCTAAAAAACAATTGTATTGATCAGAAAAGTCAATACCAGACAGACAGACAGACAGACAGACAGACAGACAGACAGAACAAATTGTTTTTGTTTTATTATTCAATATATAAATCAGACAGGAAGAAAATTATTCTCTGTTTCCTTTCATAGTTTAAATAAAAAATCCTAAATGTATTAACAATCATCATAAAAGGACAAAAGAGAAAATGAATTTGATGACATGCTTGCTTATCATATCTTTCTTGCTCTTCAGATTTTTTTTGTCTCTCTCTCCTACCACTTCTGGCAATAGTAATGTGTAGCATTGGGACCTCACAGCTATACAGCCACCCAGTTTTTACTAATCAGATCCAATTTCTGTTTTATTTTAGTGTGTGGTGGAAAGGACACACAGCACCTCTCTTTGATAGGTGACCTTGTCCAATTTTTTTAACTGACTACTAACCAGAAGAAAAGCATTCTTAAGAACTGTTAAAAGTTAGCCACTAGCCACTACCAGGTTAGCGGCTAACGCTTGCACAATGGATTCTTTTATACCCCTGGCAGTGTTGTGTATGTTTTAAAGTTTATTAATAATAATAATAATAATAATAATAATAATAATAATAATAATAATAATAATAATAATAATAATAAATGCACTCATGTGCGAGGTGGAGACTAAATGAACTTGCGGTATGTTACTTATATATTAATATATATAAAATTTACCCTAACTATAACACTGGATAACCTAAGCACCACATGAATCTTGTCACACTATTCTTTTTTTTCTTCTTCTTCTTCTTCTTCTTCTTATTATTATTATTAATATTATTAATATTAATATTATTATTATGTCACATTATATCATCATTAATTTTTCACAACAATCACCTTAGCACTTATTAACTGCAACAAGCCTTCTGTAATGTTAATCCTGACACTTCACTAGACATAGGCTATAAATCCTAATGAAGTAGCTACCTGTTATCTCTGCTGCAAGTAAGCTAATTTATTTTAGCATTTTATTTGGTAATTAATATCTCGGTGTAGCTATTATATGTGTCAGTACAGTTACTGACAGCATTTAAATATACAAGAACGTTTGTGATCAGATACTGGGGATACTAAATAAAAGAGATCTCTCCATATCTGCATCAGGAGTGTCTATCAAACTCACACTGATTAACGGAGGTACAGTATTTAAAGTTTATTGTGTGTGTATCTGTCTTTTTCATTCTCTCTCTCTCTCTCTCTCTCTCTCTCTCTCTCTCTCTCTCTCTCTTACTCTTTGTAGACAGAGTAATGGTGGTGATGTTCTGAGTGAGAGATAGAAAAATGGTGTTAAGTGTAAATGTTGAGCTGAACTGAATGAATAAGCCTCCAGCATAGCTCTTTTGAGATCCTGTGCAGGGAAAACAATTCTTCCCTTTGCCTCTGTACAGTTCATTCAAAGTACTTTTATGTCTTGTTCTTTATACTGAACTATATTTGAACTGGAAGAAACAAAAATTTTTTTTCTAGGTGATAGATATACAGTATCTTACTAAAGTGAGTACACCCCTTACATTTCAGCAACCATTTTAGTCTTATTTTAGTCTTCATCTTCTCAAGGGACAATAGTATAGAAATAAAACTTATATTTTAGAGTAGTAAAATTGCAGTTTGTATAGCAGTAAATATCTCTCAAAATAACTCAACATACAGTCCAGCCATAGACTTCCATCAAAATAGTTGGCAACAAAAGTGAGTTCACCCTAAGTGATAACAGCTGTACATCATTTAACTATGCAAAGTCACATGTACTATTCATCATGTTCATGTTTTTGTCTGATTGACAGGACCATACAAATTTGTGCATCTTGTATTAGAGCAGTTAAAATTTGGTGCTTTGAGTACAATTCTCTCATACTGACCATTGGATGTTCAACATGGCACCTCATGGCAAAGACTCTCTGAGGATTTGAGAATTAGAATTCTTGCTCTGCACAAAGATGGCCTAGGCTATAAGAAGAGTTACAGTACAGTGGCAAGTTTCATACAGAGGTTTTCCAAGACGGGTTCCACTCGGAACAAGCCTCGCGAGGGTTGATCAAAGAAATTGTGTCCTTGTGCTGTGTGTCAGGTCCAGAAGCTGGCTTGAAAAAACAGACTCGTGAGTGCAGCCATCATTGCTTTAGAGGTTGCAGGAGAGAAAGGACCACTTGTCAGCGCTCAAACCATATGGTGCAGACTGCAACAAGTCGGTTTGCATGCCCGTCGTCCCAGAAGGAAGCCTCATCTAAAGCTGGCTTACAAGGAAGCCCGCAAACGGTTTACTGAAGACAACCTGTCTAAGAGCATGAATTACTGGAACCATGTCCTGTGGTCTGATGAGACTAACATAAACTTGTTTGGTTACACCCTGGTAAAAAGTTCACAAAAGACACAAGAAAATTGCAGCTGCAGTTCATTGAAGAATACATGGATTCCAACATGTACTGTGACATTCTGAAACTGGGCTAAAGGGCAGTATTTCAACATAATGATGACCCCAGACACACCAAGATGACAACTGTCTTGATGAGGAAGCTGAAGGTGATGGAGTGGTCAAGTATGTCTCCAGAAACAAGCATTTGCGAACTATTGAGCACCTGTGGTGTCATCCTCAAGCGGAAGGTGGAGAAGCACGTGTGCAGCATGTGTCTAACATCCAGCAGCTCCGCAATGCCATTATGGAGGAGTGGAAGAGGATCTGGTGAATTCCATGCCCAGGGGGATTAAGACAGTTCTAGATAATAGTACACACACAAACTATTGACACTTTGGATACAGTTTTGACATGTTCACTTAGGTTGTACTCACTTTTGTTTATTATTTTGACAATAATGGCTGTATGTTGAGTTATTTTTGAGGACAGTAAATCTATACTGCTATACAAGCTGCACTTTGACTACTCTAAATTCTATTCAAGGTTTATTTCTATATAAATGTCTTTTGAGAACATAAAATTAAACAATAAATTTGTTGCTAAAATGTACAGGGTGTACTCACTTTTGTCAGATACTGTGCATACAAACTTTTATTTGCAATCAAGTATGTGCATTAAATCTTGCAGGAATATGTGAACTTGCATGAATTCTATATGAGAAATTTTTAATAATGCTATATTGTACATTCAGATACCTTTTATGAATGTGTCGCAAATGGATAGTGGATGAATAGAACTGAGGGTTGAGCTCTTTCACTATATCTTAACTCCTCCATTTAGAAGTAGGATTTATGTCTTTGTATTACATTTAAGTGCTTTTTAATGGTGCCGGTTAAAGATTTTGTTTGACAGTATGCTAGAGTCCTAAGTGTCTGCGGCAAACAAGAACCATGCAGCAGGTGGAATGAGCATCTTTTGTGCAACAAAATGTGCTACAAACCAGAAAGGAAACATCCCCCTCATCTTCGGTGTTGCCTGTTTCTCACAGCATGTTGACTCGTCTTGTTTTTTCTCAGAACAGAGAAGTGAGAGATTGCAATGTTATTTTTTGCCAAATATTATATAAGGCCTTGTTCAGTTCATACTGTTCCTGTTATTGGTATATTTTTCATAGCACAGTAATGAACTCTTTGTATTTTTTTTTTCTGTTAATTCAACTATTTCAGAATTTTAAAGTTCAAGTGCAGAGAAACGACCTCTTCCATCATGTGTCAGTGAGCAACTGTGTAATCTTTTTCAGATATAAAACACAGGCAACAAAAAGTGCTCAAAAATGATTCATTTGTTCATGTAGCATTCTGGTTGGTCTTTAACTCATCACTAATGTTCCTTTTTCTCCAGCTCAGATAAAAAAAACACATTTATTCAAAGCCTCAATGGATTTGTTTTCTTCGGTTTATTTTACAAGATTATATGCACACTTTTACTGCAGAAGTTTTTTTTTTCCCTTTTTCACAACCCTCCAGCTGCTAACACCCACCATTTGTAAGTTAACATATTGTCAGTGTGAAAACAAAGTACAATCACTGCCAGACTATTAATGAGGAAATCAATAAAAGAGCAATGATATGCGCCTTGTCAGTGCCTAACCTGGCAAAAACTCCAGTTATGGACTTCTGTTCATTGGCGAAACCTCCTGTGACCCTAGTTCTGATTTACTAATTTATTTATTTACATGTCGGAGTAGACTTCGGCATTGCGGTGAAACTCGTGCATTTTAAAGGGTACTAGCAGAAAAATAACATTAGGAATAACTGTACCACCAAAACCAATAATGGTTGGTTTTTATATAGCATTGCAATATTGGTTTCCCTTTTAGTCCTGCTAAAACTCCCACTTTTGTGAGCCAATATGAATGCAGATGATGATCTTTGTGGACATTTCTTAACAGTATGCCTTTGTTCTAGCAAGCCACACATTTGTCTACCTCTGACAGAGGCCAAACCTGTTTAACTAAAGGAGTGTGAAAACCCACAATAAATTGCCTTTCATGTTCAGCCACCAATGTACATAATGCACTGCCCTCCTAATATTATGTGACTAAAGGAACTTTCTGCCGGAGATAACCAAATTGTGTTTCCCCTGCATTGAGGTTCCTGGTGAAGAGGGGGAGAGATTAATGTAGTAAATAAGCAGACCTATATTTAGGCATATGAACTGTTAGGAAATGACTCATTGCCTTCTCTGGGTGTAATTTGCAGTGTTATTAGAACAGTATAGGAAATAAATTACAACTACACTATTGCTGTGTTACTTTTCCATCCAGCTGTAATGCCATGGATAAGTGAATGTTTCTGAAGGCTGCGGTGTTTAGCTGCAATGAAGCTCCTAAGCCAGTTCAGTTCAGGACTGTACCAGTGCTGTATGGGTAATATAATTTAAGGGGAAGATAATCAGCTCAGCTAACAAAAAGGTAAACCCACTCTATGTGTTTCACAGTAACATCAGCAGCGTTGTAGCTGTAGGGGGAAGTGTCTGAGCGGGTTTCTCATGATTCCGAAATATAATGTGACATCCGACCTAAAAGTCTAATCAGCACTACACATGTCTGCGTAGGTTAGTGTTTACAGATAACCCCTCACACTTGCACTCACTCTGTTTCTTTACTGATATTTGTCAAGTATGTGTGTTTAATAAGATATTACTTGCATACTATAAGAGTGGGCCGCAAATGCTGGAAATCACTGGAGAAGAAACTCCAGAGGAAGAAATGCAAATTTATTTTCTTGCACAGAAAATTCCTTAACCTTAGCTCTACCACTCATACTCATGGTTTCAACTAAAGATATGCATGAAGCTGTTTTTTTATTGTACCTGCATGCAATCATGTTAAAATACTCTGAAAAAACATAAGCATACTCTAAAAAGTTTAATTTTGGCAAAAAAACTATTGTGACTCTGATCAGGCAGTTACTAGGATGAACAAATGAAGGCTCATGTTAGAAAAGTCAACTTTTGGAGATTTTGGATGGAGTCTGTTTTACTAGGGACTGCTTCATTTCAGTTTCTTATAGATTTAAATATAAATCAGGAATTCAAACAATGCATTTACATTCTGCACACGCAGGATATTTTTAATTATAAACACTACATCAAGACTACAAGAGGACAGCTAAAACATTATTTATACATGCAAATAAAAATATAATATACTTGTGCTGACTTTCCAAATTAAGGTTTTATTCTGGGTCATGGGGGTAAAGGGTAGGGGCAGATCACATATGAAACATTGTTCTTTCTGAGTACAGCTGGAATACTATACAATGGACAGGGGCAAATAGACAGCTCAGCTTCTTTCTACTGAGCACCAGAGAGCAAGATCCTTTAGTGAATGCTACTGCTGCGAATAAGTTTGGACTACTTATAACAACACTAGTCTCTCACTTTATAAAGGAATTCAGTAAACTAAAATAATCATCACACAATTGCATTGGGTTTTGGCAACACAGGTCAGAGGTCTATCTGTCTGTTTGTCATATATATATTTATATATATATATATATATATATATATATATATATATATATATATATATATATATATATATATATATGGTTTCACAAACTTTAAGCCAAAAAACTGAACCCCATAACATTAGACCAATGAAATTTCTGAACGGAAACGAAAAAACGCACCTCACCTGTGTTCTGAGCTGCACGGCATCAGGAGAAAAAACCTCCATCGGGTGATTTTTTAAACGCACGACGATGCCAAAAGAAAAACTCTAGAGAGAAATAGTGTGAAAGGAAGGAGGAAGACAGTGAACAATGACTTTCTTGGTAGACTACAGTTTACATACAAGCCGTCCTAAAGCTTCCTAAAGCTTTCCTAATGTAATCTAATGTTCAAGAGATCATTATCACTTTTACAGGGTAAATGACAACAATCACAGACTGCTCAGGTAAGATAAGTAATATCCAATTTAAGCATTAAATTAAGCCAGTGTAAACTTTGATTAATGTCATTCACCCAGCTTGTAGCATCTGATGATGCACAACTAATTTGCAGATCACAAAGTCATCGTTTATGGTGGGAAATGCAACACTAGAGGAAGCATTTGTAGTAGGGAAAAACATGGAGTAACTGTTTTAATAATAAAGTCTCTGCAGTCTATCCTAAGCCATGACAATGAACAGATGGGACACAGCAAATAAAAGCCTTTTGGTTAAGAAAAGCAATGACTGATTTGGGCCTAGATATATTTTGTGAATAGAGAAAGAATATATAGTTAATGATAACAAAAGATACATCAGTGTATTGAATGTCATAATGAAATGTGCAAGGAAAACAGCATTTTTGAGCATTTTTCATGTGATTACATGAAATACTGTAAACATGTAAAAATTAAACACAATATTAAATTTTTATCAAAAATCACAGTACAGCTCAGCTCCTTTTTGTGTTTTTTATGCAGCAAAATATACAATATGACACCAGACATATGTGTTTCTTTCCCAAACTAAACCAAACAGTTGTATAAGACATCTTTGGATGCAGTAGCATTACACTTTTCCTTCACTTGACCTAGTAGACCCAATGCTGTTCCAGCATGGCAATGCCCCTCTGCACAAAAAAAACTCCATAAAGATATGGTTCACATTGTTTAAAGTAAAGGTCTTCAGCTATCTAGCTTTGCCCTCAACCCTATCAAACAATTTTGGAATCAAATGGAACTCTGACTGCACCCCAGGCCTCCTCACCTTACATCAGTGCCTGACTTTAACAACACCCTTGTGGAAACAAGCCCAAACCAACATTTTTATATTGATGTGTATCTAAATGTATCATGATTATAAGCATTATTGTTTACAACATTTCTGTTCCATGTGCAATGCATATGTAAAGACCTGATTAGAGTAGTCCATTATTAAAATTCAAAATCCATTGCATGAGAGTCTGAGGCAGTTGGATGTAAGTCTGTGAATATTTATTTGGGCTTATCCTGTAACCTGACAGTGAGAATAGGTCAAAACAAAGCACATGCAGTTATAAAAGATTAGTGACAACAGCAGCTAAGAAATACCAACTAAGACTCTAAAGAATACACAGAAAATAGGGATAATAAAAGGATCTGTAGGGATAAAGGAACTGGCAAGACAGAGTAGTCAGGGATAATTGGGGTGAGGGTAAAAACAGTAGGCATCTGGTCTCTGGACCTTCCTGATCTATCCCGATGCCCTACTTCTGGTTAGAGACCGCATCAGTTGCAAACCAGCCACAGTTGTAGAGGCCCTACATGGACAGCCTAAAGATATATAAGATTGCTATGTATAGTTTCACTTAGAAACCATGAATATGGGTTTTGGACTGCAATTGATATGAACAATTTTGCCTTCAGCTGCAATGGTAGCTTAATGGACTGCAATTTCCTTTAACAGAATTTACATTCAATTCTCTATTAATGAACAGCTGATAAATGTAGCAAAGACAAAGTATAGACATATGAAAGGTTCTGTTATATGTCTGGTTCCTCTTAAGGTTTTACTTTACGTCCGTTTCCGCTGGTTTCCTCATTATGTTTATTGTATACTATGAAATATAAATTTTAGATCCTGAATTTGGGTATATGTCTTTAAAGTTGCTTTGTGACCATGTCTATTGTTAAAAGTACTGTACAAATAAAATGTACAGAATTACGGACTACGGAATTACACTGTTGGAGCAGGATGTATGCAAAATTATTCATCAGGAGAGCACGGTAGGCTTTTTAAATGGGTAGAGTAACGTAAACAATGGCAAAGGAACACCGGAAAAAATAGCCAGAGCACATCTTTGGTCATCAAAGGGTTTTACATTATGCATAGAGGTGGCGTGCATGGAACCGATCTATCAATATGCTTGGATGGGATTTTGGCAGTGATGTTAAGGTGCCACCTATCTGACACTATGCATTGTACACATGGTAAAGACTTATAAAATGCAGATCCCAGTTCATTAACGGCAACAACACAGGAGCAGGAGATTGTGTGGACTGAAGGACATGGGCCAGTGATGCAAACTGGCAAAAATGGGTCAGTGATGGAGGCTGGGGGAGCTGCATCATTAATGATGCAGGAAATGGATTAGTGATGGAGACTGGAGGGAATGGATTAGTTATGGAGACTGGAGGAGATGAACCATTGATGGACTGATGTAGACTGGATGAACTGCCTCAGTGATAGAGGTTGGAGGATTTGGACCAGTGATAGGGATTGAAAGGTCTGGATCAGTAATGGAGACTGAAAGAGCTGTGCCAGTGATAGACTTTAGAGAATTTGGAGACCAGCAGGGGGTGCAGAAAATGCAGAAGATGGTGGAATATGAGATTGATGAGCTGGAGAGCAGGCTCACAATTTAAATAAAGCCGAGGGTGCAGGCCGACAGACTACAGGGACTGCAGAGATTTTGCAACACCATTTCAGTTCATAATACAGCAGATGTGCCTTCCACATCACTGAGTGAAATGCCTGGGATTGACTGAAAATTTTAACCCAACCCCCTTTTTTTTTATAGGCTTTAGCACAAGACAATGAAACAATGCATTGAGAGATAAAAGTTTCTGCAAATCTATTTTTTCCTCTATGGTTATTGTTTCCACTGTCATAATAGAAGAATGTAATTTCAATTCCAGTTATGTAAGGGCAAGTTAATGCAAATTTTCAAGCTAGCAGAATGTAAAAAAAAAAATCAGATAAATTGTAGGCCCTGCAGAAATTATTTATAAAGCACATGTAATAAATTGTACCATACAATATGTATTTGTCTTGGACAAACAACCTGCTATAGATGTAGAACATTCAGGATTGAGTTACATGCACATAATATTCATATTCAGGAGTTGTGTACCTGAGATTTGGCAAAAAAAATAAAATAAAAACAGCAGCATGTTAGTTATGTGTATTAGTTATCAAAAATTTAATAGATTTTTCTTTGATCATATTGGCTCAGTTTAACAATTATTCATTAATCACACCATCCTTATAAAGCCAGTGGAATTTATTTCCTGATGGAGGAGCACAGAGGAGACAGCTTCTTAATCGGAGACAAGCTTATCTCAAAGACTGAATTTCATATGAATAAAATTATGAATTACAATTTAAAGTGGCCTGTAATCATAGCATATAAATTCTTGGGAAGCTTATCCTTACTACCCTGGCCACATATTCTTTGCACAAATGCTTAAAAAAATGAACACATTCAACTTTACACTCCATTTACCATCAGGATATGATAGAAGTGTTCTGTGTGTGTGTGTGTGTGTGTGAATGTGAAATGTCCAGTCACAGGCTGCAACTCTCAATGGTATATACATCTTTTTTATCCATGCCTAGGTTTCACAGTTTCTGCAGCTGTAATTCTGTTTTATCATGTAGCCATACATTAGCTATATACTAGTCTATAGTATACACTGCTAGACTCCTATGTTAATTTGAATGCCTGTAGTTCATTTATACTGTGGGTAGCATAATTCTACTAATAGTTAATGTTTTAACCATGTCTTAAATATATCTGACATATTGCAGAGAATGTTCCGCATGTCAATATTGACATAAAAGTCACCAGCTCTGAATGAGGTTTGTATTTTAATTTATTTTCTTTTATGTGTGTTGTGAACGTATCCTGCTTCACTGACATGGTTTTGTGTCTGTGGTGGACAGTGTCATTTTAATTCATCTTCCTCTCTTGGCCATAGTTATGCATCCTGTCTGGGGTTTACCTGCTACTCAGTTTGAGAGATTACTTGCTGCACTGTCTTGCCAACTTTCCAAAACAGAATATGCTAAATATTCATTGTCCATTCCCCCAGTCAGCAGATCTCATGAAAAGACTTTTATAATGTGTGTACAACTGTGTGTGTGCTTGTGTGTGAGACAGAACAAGTAGCATGACAGACCATGATGGATTAAAAGCATCTCTCTACATTGTGTTAGGTTTATAACAATTTAATTTAAGTATAAAATAACACAACACAGAGAGAGTGAGACAGAGAGGGGGATGGGAAAAGAAAGAGAGACATCAAGTGTGCATGCCAAGTCATGGTGGATTAAATATACGTATATCGCAGCACCATGGTATTTTAGGTTCGTTATGCTTTTTTAAGCTTATCGCCATAGATATGAGATTGTAGATGCTTCATTAGCCAGACATGTTGTGAGTAAGGAAAACAAGATATTGCGTTTGCAAGTGAATTTTATGAAAATATCTCTATATTTTGTTTGGGAAACTTGGGCAGAAGTTAAGATGGGGGATTAGCTAAAATGCTGGTTAGGCAGTTTAAAATTTAAAATACTATATCTTTTTTTTTACTGTTTATCTTTGTATTATTTCATCAAATGTGTGAGATTATATATAGCTCCAGGGTCATCGTTACTGTCTGTGTGGGGTTTTGCATGTTCTCCCAGTGTGTGTGTGTCTGTGTTAAACTGTGTTTTCTCTAGCTTTCCTTTCACCTCCCAAATACATGCTGCTAGGTGTGAGTGTATGTTTATGGTACATACTGGCGATGTACTGGCATACAATTTAGAGTGTATCCTATAAAGCAGAGGTGCCCAAGCTATTTTAGATGCAGGGCCAAAATTCAAACTTGATTGAGGGCTGTGGGCCGGCAGTAACTGTTTCCTTATACCAAACTGTATTGTATTAGACTGAAAGTTGCTGTGATTCCCCTCATTTAATATTTCATCAAATTGAGAAATGAATAAATAGAAAGCATTGCTCCGCAATCCGTGTAACTAATGCAGTTTTATTTTCAAAGTGTTCTAGTTCAGTGAAACGTATAATACAGTGAAAACATAATAGCAATCCCATTTATTGTACCCCAGTGTTCAATGCCTAATACAGCTATTCAAGCTATAAGCTATACAGCCATATACTTGAACTATCAGTGACCTCTAAAGAGAGACATGAAGTTAGCACTAATTTATTTTAAGGTTTTCCCAAATTGTGTGTCAGATTCACTTATATTCTTTACATTTCATTTCAATTTACAACTTTGCAGCTTAAAAATAAAACTTTCGTTTTTATAAATATCAAATGTTCAAATTTGAAATAAAGATCTGTGTTAATAGGATTTCCCCCGTTTTTTTTTTTGCCTCTGGTTAAATATGACATGGCAGGCAACATCAAAGGTCATCATGGGCCAAATTTGGCCCTAGTTTGGCATCTCAGCCATAAATCAATAGGATAAATCAATTTCCAGGATAAAGCCATTACTAAATTTGATTGAATAAATGTCGTTCAAAGGCTATTTTATATAAACACACAAACATTGCAGTTTATTTGTAGTTTAATACATTTTGTGAAATCTAATCATCATGCTGACATTCTGGTCATGCCCATTGCTTTCTTTTATATATATATATATATATATATATATATATATATATATATATATATATATATATATATATATATATATATATATATATATATATATATATATATATATATATATATATATATATATATATACATATATATATATATATATATATATATATATATATATATATGAAAGAAAGCAAACCATAGCAGCAAATGCACAAATTAACTTCTAATATTTAGGCTTAACTCACGTTTCATGTTACAGACATTGACACTACGATGCTAAAGAAAGAAAGATTTTATACATAATAATATACAAATATAAACATTTTCTATTCGCTGCATTCCTTATATTAAATATGACCAGAGTTATGCAATGAATACATAATAGAGACTGAATTAAGATGTAACTAATACTAATAATAAGATTATTTATAATGAATTGTTGTGTCAAAATGTATAGTAATATAGTAAATATGATTATGGCCGGCATAAGTAGTTGTGAAACCACTGTCCTCCTGTTATAAAATATAGAAAGGGAATTGAACCTCCACCATCACCAACCCCATCGTCTTTCTGGACACGCGCACGCGTAATCACGCCGATTTAGAAATCAGCTTCACTCAAAAGTAACTTCCGGAGAAACCGGCGATTTTTTGTTGGCGGTATTTTAAGTAAGTCACCTTTCGTCTCTCTATCATTCCACATGTGTCTTCCCCCATCCTTCTCTCTCTCTCTCTCTCTCTCTCTCTCTCGTTTCTCTGCGCCGCCACCAGAGGCTCCGCGGTTCGCACGCAGTCTGAGCGCTGGTCAGTGGAGCGGGAGCGGGACCGCGCCGCGCGCACACGCATCGCACTCGCGCCTTATTCGAGGAGCAGCCCGGCACCGCGCGGAGGAACTCTCTCCAAAAAACGCGCTCCAGCTCGGCTTCTCCTCGGCAGGTAAGCGTCCTCATCCTTACCTCCCGATTGCGTTTTCTTCTTCACAACCCGTCTCTTCCCTTCCCTATAGCCTGTATTCTTCAATAGAAAAAAAAAGAAGATTTTTTCATCTTTTTTTTTTGAATAGATGTATCACAAGTAGCGCGTTTACCACGTTACGCGCGTAAAGACAGGATCCCGATAACGAGCTATGTCTAAAGAATTGGGGAATGCAAAATAAAAAAGTTCATTAAACGATTTTGGTATATATTATTATAATATCTCTTACACTTCCTGAACTTTCTTCGTTTGAACCTGGTGTATAATTGGGAGCAGTTTAGAGCTGAAACATGTGAAAAGACTTTGCGTGATTGTTCCTTCGTGCCAGAGCGCGCGCGGTCAAAAACTCTCAGCTGTGCATGCATGTTAAGAGAGTATTCATTTGTGTGTGTGTGTGTGTGTGTGTGTGTGTGTGTATGATGTGGCTGATGAGGCGATCGGGAGCTGATCAGCACCAAACCACCATGCGTGATTTATTTGTAAAGTCGGGTGTCGGTGCGCATGTTGCAATAGACGTCGATTCCGACAGCATCACAAGCCGTGCAGGATGCAATACAAGTGAAATGAAGCTCTTCTTCTTTCTTTTTTTTTCCGGTCGATAAAGTGCATTTTAAATCTGGTGATAAAGTGGAGTGTGAGATTGTTGATTGTACAGTGAGGAGCTCTGTAGGCTGTGCTGATAATCTAGGGTGTCATGTCTGAAGCACACACATGCACTGCAGATTTATGTGTGAACTGGACACTTTTGAGTCACTGGTGAACTTTGGACACACTGTATGCATGATGTTGGGAGGGTAAAAGTTTGTGAGATCTGAGCACTGAATGCTGTTGGGAAGCAAACGAGGAATGCTCCTCTGTCAAAACAAACAAACAAAACAAACCAACCAAACAAACAAACAAACAAACTGACAAAACAAAAAAAGCCTTGTCATTTTTGATAACAGATGAATTCTATAGCTATGTATCTTCAGAACGATATTTGTCAGTTTTCAAATGCTTCCCTTTATTCTACCTATTTTCCTTCATAGTTAGGCTATTAACTATCTAATGACAGCCATCATTTATAGTCACACTGAAATGCTTTTGCTATATCATATTTTCTTCCAGAACTATATTATTGACAGTGATTATTTGAATCATGGCATCTCTGCTCTCCATCCCCAGAAGAATACGTGAACTCTGTGTATAATATACCTTGTGATGAAGAAACAGGTGCCAGTAGGCCAGTTAAAGCTTATAGAAATTAAAGTTGACATTTGCTCCGAGATAAATTTTGGCATGAGATGAAAAAGGCATAATGGCAACGTGGTTATGAACTGTTAAGAGCGATTATATATACATATAAGTATGCTTAGATTCTTTTTGAGTCTCACTGGACATAAATGACCATCGTAGGTGTTAATTCAGCATAGTCGTGTAGGTGGAAAGGGTGCAGCAGGCAGTTTTATGTAAAGTGGTTTATTGGCCGTGTGCTGCAGAAACCTTGTAAATCAGATCTTTTTTCTTATTTTAATGTTTTGCATCATTTGGGAATTTGTGTTCACCTTCTTTGTGGAAAAATAAAATCCCATGCATTAAAATTTCCAAGCACACACTTATCTTCATTGTGAAAAAAAACCAAACTGTTTTGTTTCTGCTATTGGAGATAAGATGTTTTTTGAGCGCAGTGTCTATCTAGGTACAGTATGCCTTTTTTTTACCCCATGCAAAAAAAAAAATAGCAAACGTTTGTTAGTGTATGACTTCTTTGAACTTGTCAATTCCTAAGTCACTTGTGGTAGTTGGAGGTTAAAGGATTTTTCTTTTGCAAAATAAAGAAAATATGTAGAGAATTGACTTTTTAATTGCCTTTCTTTCAAAGTCGACTAGATTATCCGCTTAGGAGAGTGAAGTGTGACCAGAGTGGAACAAAACACTAATTGTCTAAATTGTTGTTTTATTTCACATCAGAAATCGAGAAATGAGAATAAACTCCTTGGTGGAGAAGGCTGATATGGTATGAAGCAGTGGATGAAGATAAGGAGATTTTTTTTCCCCTCCCCACCCCCTCCACATATTTCCTCTGTAAATACAGGGCAGAACACGGCTGGCGTGACAGTAAATTACAGACATACTAACAAATGCATTATGGATTGGTTGTGATTTATGTCTGACGACTACAACCGCGAGGGCACCTACAGTCTGAGCCCCAGCTTTGATAAATTGATTGGATGAAACATCAAGCCCGGGACATTGATTAGCGTTTACCGTGTCCAAGAGCAAACCACAGCGCAGGATTTTGGAAGGGATTGTGTTGGAAAGAATGAAAGTGGTATGGGTTATAAATGGACGATGGAGGGCGTTATGGTTTGCGGGAATAAAATCATTAGGGTTTTTTTGTAATTGATGCCGACTCAGTGGTTGGAGTTCAGGGCTCCCTTCTGTAGTTCTGCACCTGCTGCAGGAGCCTCCGGTGCAGAACTTTAGCTTAAATTAGCCACTGTGTATCTCACACCTGCTCCAAGAGCCAGCGCGTGCCAACGGAGCTTACCCTTCATCTTCCGTCCAGCACTCCGTGGGTGTGTGAGTGAAAATGTGTGCATGTGTGTGTGTGTGTGTGTGTGTGTGTGTGTGTGTGTGTGTGTGTGTGTGTGTGTGCACGCGTTCATTCGGGGTGCAATGCAATTCTTTTTTTGGCTATTAGGAACATGACAGTAATACTCATGCTTTTTTGAATTGCATATATAAAGTTTAACAGTGTGTTACACTGTCATGAAGGCATGGCTTTAGACTTACACACTTATTGAAAGAGTATGATTGATTATTTTTTACATTTATTGTCACTGAAATTCTTCACAGAGATGGGGGTGGGGGAGGGGTTTGCAAATACAGCTTCGTTGCTATGCATGAGTTTTGCAAGTTATAGCATTTATAGAGTAAAAAAAGCACTGGCATTTAAATTTATATATTTAATATTTAATTGCAACTCTCTAACACTAGGCCATATAGGCATAATGCTTTCCAGATTGGTTGTCGAATCAGTTTGGAATTTAGCCCCCTGGTATCAGGGCTTTGTTTTTATTTTTTTTTCCAGCTGCTTGAACAATCACTAATCAGACTATTATTCAGTGGCAATGCTGATAACGAATTAAGACTGCTTTATGATTACAGCAGTTATGCTTGCCTGCAAGTTAAGCGACTCCATTTTTTTGTAGTGAGTGTGAGAGAGAGAGAGGGCATATTCAATTACTGCAGTTTTTGATGTTTTAACCTCTAACCTCTGCAGCTGTCACTCAAAGCGGTGCCCCTGCAATTGAAATTCACGCAGAAAACACAAATTCTCACACGCCACATCCTAATTGAGCTTTATTAGTTATTCACATTTAAAAAGACAGTGAGCACAAAGGTGAAAAAAAAGTAATTGCTCTTTCTTCTGCACGGCTGTCTTTGCTCTTTGTTAGTTTCGTCCAATTACACTACATTTTGAAATAAGTGAGAAAAAGGTAAGAATTTAAACAAGGCCTGTGGAAAGCCTGCTTTTACCTTCTGAACAGATTTACTGAAACCATTTGTCCTTACCTACCTTTTTTTCCTCTAGAGTTTTAGAGAATTTATCAGATGTCTCAGCTGGTATTTTAATGAAAACTACAGAGAAGGTTTTATTTAAATTATTTAAAAATTTCACAGCAAAAAGGCACAACACTGAAACAGTTCGGATACAATGAGTTTTAAATAAGCTGTTTTATGCTTTATGACAAAGTTATGTCATAAGCAGTATATGAAATGAGTTTTCTCTTTGCAGTTTGAGTGTTGTAAAGGCCTTGTGTGTGTGTGTTTTTCCCCAATGGCAGTCATCAAGTAGCGTGTTACCATGGCAATTTAGCTTGGCGGAAGACATTGGCATTTGTTAGAGGGAACAGACAGAAAATCTGTGCCATTGTACAGTACGCTATCTCACTTTTGTACTCTTTGCAGGTGGGAAGCGATAATCGACAGTTTTTGTGTTTGCTTTTCTTTTTCTTTTTTTAATGAAGGAGAGAACCAGTCGTTCCTTTGCCAGCGGTCCATACTTCACGTAGCGTGCTCCCTGGCAGGCACAAAGAACTTTATTTTTTCTCACAGTGCAATCAGTGGAGTTTTGACTGTATAACACCTGGCTCACAAACAGTCTTGCTGTGATTGTTGTAAAGCTTCACGTTTTAGATCTATTCGAAATTCAACTTTATTGTGCGAGACTTGAATTTGAAGGAGTAAACAAAAAAAACCCCAAAAAAAAACCCAACCAAAAAAAAAACAAAAACCACGATCTTCCTCTCGATGTGGCATGCTTTCTATCTCTTTTTCTCTGAAGCACACTAGCATGGTGTACTCTCTTACCAACAGAAATGGAGTTAAAACATTAAGTGCTACTGAATAATGTATGGGTTCCAGGTTCTGGCAGTCAGGAAATGCTCTGATGTCTTGAGGAATCGCTCTGGGTGGGAGTGTGGATAAAAGGAGTTTGGAGTGACCTTTAGCCCAGCTGGTAAACTTGATGTGTTTGCGTGTCATTGTTAATGGCAGCATGGTGATTGTTTGGGTTTACCCCAGCGTAATTTTTACCAGACTGACACTGCTGGAAAAATACACCAAGAAAACAAATGCATCAAAGAAATGTATTTTACAGCATATAGTAAATAAGTAAGATGCTATGATTAAAATAGAAGCAGAAAAAAGATTCTAGAAATGTTTTTGGTGTAAACTGACCTTCGGTGTTAGCATGCTGGAATGTCCAAAAAAAAAGAATGCTTTTGTTTCTGCTAGAAAAAATTACCTTCAAACAGGTATTTTGTAATAATGTGATGACAGACGTGTTCGATTTTTCTTCTCTAGTTTTAAATAGTTTTTATTTTGAATGATGTCATTTGTCTATTCAATGCAATTCATATTCAATGCATTTTTATGTTTTTTACAAAAGCACATTTTTTAGCATTTCTTTTAATATTATAATTGCATTAGATGCAATCTATTTGTAAACGAATGGCCTTGGAAACGTATGTTGTGTAGAGATACCCTTTAACTGTGTATGCTGCTGTTTCCCTTACAGATGTAAGTCTTGTCCAATAATATCAAAATCAAGTCTAGACCTAGACAGGCACAAACAGTGTAGGTCACAGCCTTGATCGGAATGTGCACCCTGCTGTCAGCAAGCCATCATAGTAGGCTGTCAGTTCTGCCGTAAAAGAGTTCATTGGGGTGAATTATTGCTGTTCACTCACTTCAAAATTTCTATAGAGGCAAAGCATTACAGGACAATTCATATTTGATTATGGAGGCTGCCGACAGCTTGGGAGAGGCTTATAGAATCGAAATCTTGGGTAATATGTGTGTGTATAGAGTGAGCGGGTACAGCCAGCTGCTGACATCACGAGGGCAGCTGACACTTTCGGTCTTTTCTGACCAGTTTTGATCAGCTCCACCATTCCCCAGAGTCTCTTTGACTTTTTCTGTCTTTTCCTCTCTGCTTCTTTAGTCTAATTAAAGGTATTGTATTGGGTAGAGACAGGCACCTGTAAAATGTTTAAACCAAACATATGCTGTGCTTTAAACCAAGATTAACTTTCATCATGCAGTAAAGCTGGTCATATGAACTTATTAGGCTAATGGATGCAAATGTTCACATACTATCATAATCATTCATCACTCCTAATTATTCTGTTGTTTATTACCCTAATGTCAGGTGCTTCTACCACAGGCATTAATCTAGACTTTGACTATTAGCTAAACTGCAGTAGATAACGTATGTTGTTCATTTTCATGATCCCTTTCCGCATTCAGTTTGCGTGTGCAGTGATATTAACTTCCACTCTCTTGGGAAGATGTTTTACTAGATTTTGGATTGTGGTTATGGAGATGTGTGCTCATTCAGCCCCAAGGGCGTTAGTGAAGTCAAGTACCGAAGTAGTGTGAGGAAGCCGGGAGTTCAGTCAGCGTTCCAGATCTTCTCAAAGGTATTCAATAAGATTGAAATCAGAGTTTTATAGCAGGCAACTCAAGATCTTCTACATAACCCATATAAATCATATCTCATGAGACTAGCTTTGTGCATAGGGGCATTGTCATGCTGAAACAGGTTTGGGCTTCCTAGTTCAAGTGAAGGGAATATTTAATACTACAGCATCTAAAAACATCCCATACAAAAAACAACACAAATGGCTGGAAAAGTATTTTATGAGGATTATAGAACTCAGTATCAGGTATTATTTGAATGACAACACATTCTGGACCACTATTTGTATTCCTGATTGAGTGCAGGTGCCACTTTTCTTTTTTTTCCCCTCATTCTTCCTTCCAACATGTAACAGGTATTCAGGTAAATATTTTTTGAGGTAATGACTTGGTAGACACAGCAGTAAAATAATAATCAAAAGTATAACTCTTGATTTGATGCTTAAAGTTTATTAATGGTCAGATGGAAAGATTTTAGCACAAGTGTGCCAATGCTTTAATCATTTGTGAACATACTGTACTACGTACAGATGAGGGACTTTGGTGTAAAGTCACAAGCAGTCACAGGCAAGTGTGCTAAAATGTAAATCTTTTGTGAAATTTTATGTAAGATCGAATAGGAACATGATTTGGGATTTGCTCAAACTGTAAGATTTTCAGATTCCAATTTTTCACAGATAAAGGTCAAACTAAAGTTATCAGAAAAATGACTATGAAAAAAGATTTTGCCAACACACAATATGGTAGCATTCTACTTAAGATATTTTTTGTTCCAGGGGAGAAGTGCCTCAGGAAGAATCAGGAAACTTCTGTTATAGTTGAGTTTGATGAGTCAGTGGTCTGCACTATTTTTAGCTTCATTCTTATGTTGTGTCATGGCTTTTATGGTACCATGGGGAGCAGGGTAATTCAATTTGTCACAGTTATTTACATATCGTATGGATTGCATGGCAGTGCAAAGAACTGTTAATTGAACATTTGTCACTATTTCCACCATTAATTTGCCAAACTGTTGATGTACTGCACCATGCAGTAAACCTTTAATATTTAAAACAATATTTTAAAATAGATATAATTTTGTCAGGGTTCCTGATGACTAATGCATATTGTATGTAACTAATGTTATTGTGGCTTTATGAATAATTTGTGATTGTTGTTGTTGGAGGCAGTGGAACTTGTTCTCAAAAATAATCTCACCTGCCTCTTTGTGTCGGTTCCAGGTTGGAACAATCTGGATCCAGGTTGGAACAATCTGAAAAAGACTTTTGAAAAAGGGAGGGCTGAGAAAGAAAGAGAGAGAAAGAGAGAGAGAGAGAGAGAGAGAGAGAGAGAGAGAGAGAGAGAGTACAGAGCAGTGGCTCTTGGTGGGGTGATTGGTTCTGGATTTTGTTACCAGGCTGAGTACAAAAGAGGAAAAAAGTGTATAGACCAGCTTTTAAATGTTGCATGGACAAAATTTTTTTTTGGCTTTGCAGTACATATTGACTGAAATTAAATTATCAGGCCTGGATCTTAAATCAGCAGTCCAACAGAGTGAATAGCCGCTTCAGCGTTAGTAACGAGAGACTTGAGAATCGTCCATCATGTTTGACATTGTGAAGATGGACTGCGGATGCATATGCATAGATTTTGGTGAATTTACGAGGGTGGTAACAGAATGACTGCCCAAATGTGAATGACTTAAATTGCTTTACGTAAATCTCATGAATGATAGCGGGGGCCATGTAAGTGTGTGTGGAAGGATTAGTGAAAACTACAAATTGTAAAAAAAAAAAACACGTTGGTGTTGAAATGCTAAATAAGGGTTACAATTATGAAAGCATTTTATAGCACACATTAAGTAATTGATCATATCTTATATTGAGTTAGAATTCGGAAGAGATGCTTATTTGTTTGCCACAGAATCGTTCATGGTTCCATTTCAATGACAATGATGGGGAGAAAAAGACATATATCATTGGATTATATATTATATATATCATATATATTATATATAAGGACATGTTCATAGTGAACATGCGGCAGTGCATCCAGTCCGGCAACCCTTTATTGTAGGCAGGTCATTACCCGAGCTGCCTGATTTGCACCTCACATGTGTCCCATTTCACATATAGTGTAAAACTCTGTTACATTTTCACCACCAAATCTTTACTGTGCATTCATAAAAGTTTTATAGCATCTATAGCAGAACATGTTGCTAGTTGCTATAAAAAAATGATCAGTGATTTCTCATTACTGCCATTTATTTGTCAAAGGACAAATAAAACACAGAACACGTGAACACAATTTTTGCAATGGTACAGGTACATATGAATAAGTGTAGGCCTAAATAAATAATTAAACATAATTATAAACAAATTTTCCATATTATCATATTTGAAATTTGCCCATGTGGTTCTTAGAATATAAGACTAAGGAATGATTGTTTTTATTATGCAAGTGCTTCTAAGCAGGCACATCGCTATTACAATCTATGACTAATAATAGGTACTTTATTTTATCTATATGAATTTTATCTATAGGTACATATTAAGATTTGCCTCCGCTGGGTCGCCTCCGCCTCCTGTCTCCGCTGGGCCGCCGCCCGCCCAGGGCTCCGTGATGGCCGCCTCCGCCTCCAGTCGGCAACAAGGACCTCGCCTGCTCCTGGCCTCCGCAGGCTGTGTTCCGCCCTGGCTCCGTGACGGTTCCGTCCGGGTCCCCTTCGACCCTGGAGGACTGGAGGGGCCCTCCTCCGAGTGCCCGGGCCCACCGGGCTGTTGGCGGCTTGGGGCGCCCGTGCCGCCTTTGGGGTGGTGTCAGGAATCCGCCTGCCACGCCTCCTTCAGAGGCTGCCTTTGCCGCCGCCTCCCAAGCACGCAGCGCAAATCGCACACAGCTGAAGCACGTTATCCTCTCATTTCCTGCCACCATATAAACCACTCACTCACCCACATTCCGGGTCCGTTATTGTACGTTCGTGCGTGGTCTGGCAGGATTATGCTGTGTGTGTTCGCGCTTGTGCTTCTCCCGCAACGTGCCTTCTTCGCCCGGACTTCTCGCTCACTCCACGGCCGCGTTCGGCTTCCCCCGCGCGCCTCGGACTACCGACGCTTCCCCGTCGCTTCCCTCCGTGCCGCGCTTCCTCCATAACGCACCGTGGATGTTTATTATCTGAACTGCTCCGTTTCCGGATTATCCCGAACTGCACGGGTGTTTTTGTGTTGGCTCTGCCCTTGTTTAAATAAAGTCTCTGTTTGCCGTTACTCCGGCTTCCGCCTCTGTGCCACGCCTAACAGTAGGTCACAGCCTTGATCGGAATGTGCACCCTGCTGTCAGCAAGCCATCATAGTAGGCTGTCAGTTCTGCCGTAAAAGAGTTCATTGGGGTGAATTATTGCTGTTCACTCACTTCAAAATTTCTATAGAGGCAAAGCATTACAGGACAATTCATATTTGATTATGGAGGCTGCCGACAGCTTGGGAGAGGCTTATAGAATCGAAATCTTGGGTAATATGTGTGTGTATAGAGTGAGCGGGTACAGCCAGCTGCTGACATCACGAGGGCAGCTGACACTTTCGGTCTTTTCTGACCAGTTTTGATCAGCTCCACCATTCCCCAGAGTCTCTTTGACTTTTTCTGTCTTTTCCTCTCTGCTTCTTTAGTCTAATTAAAGGTATTGTATTGGGTAGAGACAGGCACCTGTAAAATGTTTAAACCAAACATATGCTGTGCTTTAAACCAAGATTAACTTTCATCATGCAGTAAAGCTGGTCATATGAACTTATTAGGCTAATGGATGCAAATGTTCACATACTATCATAATCATTCATCACTCCTAATTATTCTGTTGTTTATTACCCTAATGTCAGGTGCTTCTACCACAGGCATTAATCTAGACTTTGACTATTAGCTAAACTGCAGTAGATAACGTATGTTGTTCATTTTCATGATCCCTTTCCGCATTCAGTTTGCGTGTGCAGTGATATTAACTTCCACTCTCTTGGGAAGATGTTTTACTAGATTTTGGATTGTGGTTATGGAGATGTGTGCTCATTCAGCCCCAAGGGCGTTAGTGAAGTCAAGTACAAGTAGTGTGAGGAAGCCGGGAGTTCAGTCAGCGTTCCAGATCTTCTCAAAGGTATTCAATAAGATTGAAATCAGAGTTTTATAGCAGGCAACTCAAGATCTTCTACATAACCCATATAAATCATATCTCATGAGACTAGCTTTGTGCATAGGGGCATTGTCATGCTGAAACAGGTTTGGGCTTCCTAGTTCAAGTGAAGGGAATATTTAATACTACAGCATCTAAAAACATCCCATACAAAAAACAACACAAATGGCTGGAAAAGTATTTTATGAGGATTATAGAACTCAGTATCAGGTATTATTTGAATGACAACACATTCTGGACCACTATTTGTATTCCTGATTGAGTGCAGGTGCCACTTTTCTTTTTTTTCCCCTCATTCTTCCTTCCAACATGTAACAGGTATTCAGGTAAATATTTTTTGAGGTAATGACTTGGTAGACACAGCAGTAAAATAATAATCAAAAGTATAACTCTTGATTTGATGCTTAAAGTTTATTAATGGTCAGATGGAAAGATTTTAGCACAAGTGTGCCAATGCTTTAATCATTTGTGAACATACTGTACTACGTACAGATGAGGGACTTTTTGGTGTAAAGTCACAAGCAGTCACAGGCAAGTGTGCTAAAATGTAAATCTTTTGTGAAATTTTATGTAAGATCGAATAGGAACATGATTTGGGATTTGCTCAAACTGTAAGATTTTCAGATTCCAATTTTTCACAGATAAAGGTCAAACTAAAGTTATCAGAAAAATGACTATGAAAAAAGATTTTGCCAACACACAATATGGTAGCATTCTACTTAAGATATTTTTTGTTCCAGGGGAGAAGTGCCTCAGGAAGAATCAGGAAACTTCTGTTATAGTTGAGTTTGATGAGTCAGTGGTCTGCACTATTTTTAGCTTCATTCTTATGTTGTGTCATGGCTTTTATGGTACCATGGGGAGCAGGGTAATTCAATTTGTCACAGTTATTTACATATCGTATGGTTTGCATGGCAGTGCAAAGAACTGTTAATTGAACATTTGTCACTATTTCCACCATTAATTTGCCAAACTGTTGATGTACTGCACCATGCAGTAAACCTTTAATATTTAAAACAATATTTTAAAATAGATATAATTTTGTCAGGGTTCCTGATGACTAATGCATATTGTATGTAACTAATGTTATTGTGGCTTTATGAATAATTTGTGATTGTTGTTGTTGGAGGCAGTGGAACTTGTTCTCAAAAATAATCTCACCTGCCTCTTTGTGTCGGTTCCAGGTTGGAACAATCTGGATCCAGGTTGGAACAATCTGAAAAGACTTTGTGATGAAAGGGAGGGCTGAGAAAGAAAGAGAGAGAGAGAGAGAGAGAGAGAGAGAGAGAGAGAGAGAGAGTACAGAGCAGTGGCTCTTGGTGGGGTGATTGGTTCTGGATTTTGTTACCAGGCTGAGTACAAAAGAGGAAAAAAGTGTATAGACCAGCTTTTAAATGTTGCATGGACAAAATTTTTTTTTGGCTTTGCAGTACATATTGACTGAAATTAAATTATCAGGCCTGGATCTTAAATCAGCAGTCCAACAGAGTGAATAGCCGCTTCAGCGTTAGTAACGAGAGACTTGAGAATCGTCCATCATGTTTGACATTGTGAAGATGGACTGCGGATGCATATGCATAGATTTTGGTGAATTTACGAGGGTGGTAACAGAATGACTGCCCAAATGTGAATGACTTAAATTGCTTTACGTAAATCTCATGAATGATAGCGGGGGCCATGTAAGTGTGTGTGGAAGGATTAGTGAAAACTACAAATTGTAAAAAAAAAACACGTTGGTGTTGAAATGCTAAATAAGGGTTACAATTATGAAAGCATTTTATAGCACACATTAAGTAATTGATCATATCTTATATTGAGTTAGAATTCGGAAGAGATGCTTATTTGTTTGCCACAGAATCGTTCATGGTTCCATTTCAATGACAATGATGGGGAGAAAAAGACATATATCATTGGATTATATATTATATATATCATATATTATATATAAGGACATGTTCATAGTGAACATGCGGCAGTGCATCCAGTCCGGCAACCCTTTTATTGTAGGCAGGTCATTACCCGAGCTGCCTGATTTGCACCTCACATGTGTCCCATTTCACATATAGTGTAAAACTCTGTTACATTTTCACCACCAAATCTTTACTGTGCATTCATAAAAGTTTTATAGCATCTATAGCAGAACATGTTGCTAGTTGCTATAAAAAAATGATCAGTGATTTCTCATTACTGCCATTTATTTGTCAAAGGACAAATAAAACACAGAACACGTGAACACAATTTTTGCAATGGTACAGGTACATATGAATAAGTGTAGGCCTAAATAAATAATTAAACATAATTATAAACAAATTTTCCATATTATCATATTTGAAATTTGCCCATGTGGTTCTTAGAATATAAGACTAAGGAATGATTGTTTTTATTATGCAAGTGCTTCTAAGCAGGCACATCGCTATTACAATCTATGACTAATAATAGGTACTTTATTTTATCTATATGAATTTTATCTATAGGTACATATTAAGATTTGCCCTGATGATGCAGTTCTTGTGGCATCCTGTGACAAGTCAGCACACTCCTCTGTGTATCATCCTTTTGTTTCAGTGGCATAACAGGCTTTGCAAGTTTAGACCCGAGAGACACAACAGTTCTTCTGACCACGTGTGAGCTGTCACACTGCCCACTTCTGTTTTTTGTTTGCTTATTCCCCACCACGTGTTCCTGCTTTACTTTTCATCATTTTTTCACTCTTATATTTATTGGTACATGACAGCTTTTAGCTATCATCTAATATACTAAGTAAAATGTAAAAAGGCTTACGGAGGCATGAGATCTTCAATCATAGAGCTGTTTGTTTGCTTTTGTGCTAATCAGACTGGCTTGATATGTCTGGTATTCTCTGGGAGATCTCATTGGTGAGATGCACTGGCCTTTGCAAGCCTAATTTCAGCCAGATGCCCATTTGCTGTGTCCAATCTCATGACCTTTACGTCAATCACAGATGAATAGTCGGAGACGCCGGGAGGCTGGCCATGGCTCCGTAATGAACATGTCCAAGCCTGGACATGATTCACTTTGTCAGATGGAAATTTGAAATTTGGATCCCAATTGTGAACAGCCTCAGACACACATTCAGAAATGAAGGTTTTGGGTTGACCATCTGACTAAGAATGGGTCCTTGGGCCGTTTTAATTGCAAATGACAAATCTTTTAACATTAGGATTTGTCAAGTGCTTATTGTTATTCATTCAATTTTCCATTTTATTCCTTTTACAAGGATTTTTATGTATGCTGCATATTTTGTTTTTCTTTGTTAAGATGGATAATTGCTGGATTCATTGGATTGATGATACATCAGAATCGTTTTCAGGAACCTTCATATAGAAATAGGTTGTGGAATGAGTATCAGCATAAACTGAGGTATGCTCTGATTATACAACAGATTAAGTGGGTGCATATTGTGATCATAGTGCAAGTGTGGACTCTGACAGGTAACACTATGACAGCATAGCTAAAAAGGAGAGCTGGAAGGGAAAACAGGCACTCTGGGACATGACTGACTGTGTGTGTCTGGTGGTGTTGGTGGGTAACCATGTCAAAATATTCCAGTTTACTTCAAGCCTTAATGTCCACAAGCCTAATGGGAATTGATTAAATGTATTAAATGAAATGGCAGATTAAATAAATCGGTTCAGGCTGTTCTTTTGTCCAATTATTAGTAATCGACTGAATTGTTATAAAAGCAGACCATGATCAGGCTTCTGGTTGTCAAATACCCAAGACATTCACCTCAGGTTATCATAGAGAAATGTATAATGAAACAAGCCTTTTAAAAAGCTATAATCAATAAAACAAGCAGCGATTTTTCATAAATTTGTTTTATGTAAAGTATTTAGCGGCAGGTGGGGATTTTGCTTCCTATATATCGTCAGCTCAGAACAATAATAAATATCTAAATGATATTAAATCGGCATGACTACATAATTGACAAATTCAAAAAGTCAGAATGTAAATGTAATGATAATCTTTGCCGGTTATTTTTTATTGAAAATAATATACAAATAAATAAAATAAAGGTCACCTGGAATCACTGTTGAATGACCAGATTATGCACCTGCAATAAAGGTTGCTATAAAGATATAAAGCCATATTATGAGATATTATATTTAATTTTTTAAATGTACTAATAGTAGCCACTCTTGGGCAATTCATGTTTTGGTGTCTTTTAGAGGAAATGGGATTTTTAAATGCAATACGAGATTTAAAAAATGCTGTAACTTTAATTGTGATTAATGTATGTGCAAAAGAGTTTTGTAATATGACAGCCATCACTACTCTTCAAAAATTGGTAACATATATGTCCCTTAAAGCCCATATAAATAAACAGACAAATGCAATATGTACATAAACTGTTAGCTACAAAGTAAATATCCTTATTTAATAATAATCAAAAAATAATATTCTTTTCTCAAAGCAAGTAATTGCAAAGAAATTTACATTGTTTAATTGCCTAATTAAACTTTGTTTGCCAGTGACTGGTGCCATGAGATATGGTGAGTTAAACAATTCTCTGTCTTCTCGTATCCAGTAACATATCCAGTACTTTGTCTAAATGGATTTACCTATTTAAATATATGAGACAATAATTTTGCTCTATAAAGAGAAGAGACGTTGCTTAATCATGTTGTTATTTGACAGGGTGCAGTGTAACTAAACGAGTCCAGTCTGTTTACTGCAGATAACTTACTCTTAAACCTGTCTGTTCTACACTGATAAACTAGTCATCACTTAAGACTAAATAATTTCGCAATGACAAATAGCAGAATGCAGTCTGAAGATTAGCTCTTTATGGCTTTCAGCATTGAGTCATGATTGCATATTCCTATAAGTTAAGGTTAGCGTGGCAGGCAAGGATGACAGCCAGCTTCCAACGAAATTACTTTCATTTAAAAGTTCCTGTGACTTTTCTGTAAAGATTGTGTTGTGTAGCACTAAGCAAACATTAGCTCCTAAAACAGATGGTGGTAAACAAGTTGTGATTGTACAGCCCATGAGTTTTCTTATTTTTTTCATTTTGATTTACTTTTTTTTATTTTACTCACCATTATTGTCTATATACAGTGTATATATATATATAGACATATATATGTCTTGCCATATCCCAGACAAAATCAGAGGGATCATATTTTGTCCATTCCAGTTTGTAGATGCAGTGTATCCAAATCAAAATTGTCATTTCTACCTGTGCTTTTTTTTGTGTCGGGTCAATGCACCATCAATCTGTGCTTTCCAGACAACCCAGTTTTAATTGTTTTTAGGGCAGCTTCATAGGAAAGCTAATAAAACAGAAGTTTAATTAACTGCATGAAATTAGTATATAGTCATGCAGTGTGATAAAAGAAAAGGCACACTGACTTTTGCTTAATCTGTGTGCTGTAAAGATTGAATTCCACACTGCACTGAACAGGTGTGACTAAGCTTCATGATGTCAAACGCAACCACAAAGAGAGGCTTTATTTCCCGAATAACGCATTCAGGCAAAACTCCACATCTTTGAGTTTATTGTGCATTTGAGCAGATAATTATCAGCATAAACACTTAATCATAGTTAGATACATCTGCCATTATGATAAATAACTGTGCCACAGATGTGGCAAACTTGAAAGCATAAATAAAGTTTCCTGTTTCCTGCTACAATTTTAGACACTGTCATTGCTCATCAATACAACTAATGCAATAAAAGCACTGTAAATATCAGAATATTGGTGTCTCATCCACTATTTGTGCTGCATGTGTTTTTAAAGTTGCCATGTTCATGGCTCCCTCACTGCCTCTCAGCTGAAATATTACGTTGGCGAATGGATAGTTTCTCCCACAATTGCACCATTGGGAGAGAGTCATGGACAAATTGCTAACAAGAGCAGCCAGGACCATAAAGAGAAGGGCACTCATCAGAGAGATCTCTGTGACTAAGAAGAATGAGAAAAAAGGGATGCTTTGTGGGCTATTTGTTGAGCCTGGTGACCATGTTACAATCGAGGCATCTGTGACACTTTTGGAGGCTTTATTTTTTTTCTTCTATTCAGTTTGTTTTTTAAGTTGTTATTACAGTATGTGTTGCTTAGTGTTTTTGTCTGAATAATGAGATCAAAGCATTCAACTATCCATTTTTTATTTCTTTCTTGTACTATTGAAGTCCATTCTAATTATAAGATAATATATAATAATTATCGCAGATGAACAGTTCTCTTGTTTTACAAGAGTATTCCCGAATTCCTCTCCCTAAAAATAAATTTCCTTCATGTTACTTGACAGCATCCATTTACTCTAGTGCTCTGTCTTAACATGCAATTTGTGCCCAGTTAGCTAATGGTGCTTTATGTCAAGGCTGCCAGCTGTATGAATCAGGGCCTATTAATGGTCCATCAGTGTGGCTCATACTGGACTTAACCTCTCTCACTGTCCCAGGGGCATGGGCTTTGTGGAACCTTTATTATTTCTATGGCAGGCAGGGAAAATCCATCAGACATCACTATGCCTAAATTCTGCCAAATAGCCAAAAAACATTCCTCTTGCCAAAAAAGCCTTTAAGCTTGTTATTTCTTATTATAATATCTATCTCTCTATCTATCTCTCTATCTATCTCTCTATCTATCTATCTATCTATCTATCTATCTATCTATCTATCTATCTATCTATCTATCTATCTATCTATAAATAGACAACAAACTAACAAAATATTATAGAATTTTTTTTTATTTATCTTTTTGAATATACATACTGCAAACATTACTTCTTTATTTAACAAATACATTGGTAATGAGACAATCATTTTGCCCATACATGTGTAAGCATTAGCCTAGGTGTAATTTCCTCACACAGTGAATGTCAGAGTTTTATAAAATTGTTGGACAACTATGAGCCATGAACTGAAGGTTAGGGGTTAAAGCCACAGCTCTGCCAAGCTGCCACTGTCAGGCGATTCACTTAGCCTTAACCTTACCTGTTCGAGGGGCACTGGTTTGTATTTTCTAACAAGCTGGGAAATGCAAAAAAAAGAATCTCACTGTGTTAGGTGATATACTGGCAAAAGAAAGACATCTTCTTAGATCGGGAGATCCTGTCATTTTTCATAACCATTAGGGCTGTCAAAATTTATTTTTTTTATTTATTTATTAACAATATAAATAAAATATAATAAAAGAGGCGAAATTAAAACCTTCAACGCAACACACTTTTATTTACGGCACCTTTTTTTACACAGATATAAAAAAATAATGAACAGAATTTCTTTTCATTTTTAATCACAAAGATTTGTTTTACTGATGCGCCAAGTCTCAAATCAATTACCAGAATCCGCCATGATGCATACATCCGGCAATTAATACCATCTGTGTGTCTGTGTGGAAACATAGTAAAAGTTCCAAATGGTGTCATGATTCATGTAATTTAAAACACCATAATTACTTTAAAACATTTACAAGAATATTTTGTGTTTATGCTCTATGTTGAGGATGGTTTCACTAGTAATAAATATTTGCATAAAGCATCCATATTTGTCCATGCCCATGTTGATTAGACTAATAAAAACTTAAAAAAGATTAATTTAAGGTACATTTAGAACAGATAAAAATGGGTGAATGAGTGAACTCATGATTGATGAACTCAATATTTCAATTGGTTGAGAGTCATACGTAACATACGTAAAGAAAAGAATGTCAACAAATTTCACCACATAAAAGGGTATTCTGAGTCTGCCACATGCCACATCGCACAGTGAAATTAGTGAAAGATAATAGACTAACACACACACACACACACACACACACCCACCCACACACACACACACACACACACACACACACACACACAAACATATATAGACCTTGTACAGATCTCAAACTGTGTCCTAAGGTCCCTTGACTATGCAGTTTCAGATGCAGGAATATACAGCCATACCTCAACATATATATATTTATATACCTTACTTTAGAGTTTTGACAAATCTAGGACACCTTTTTGCTCACAGAACAAAATGAACTGAAGTGTATTCCCATATGGTGCCTGTATAAGACTCAAGTATTGTGCCTTGGGTGTCCACCAGCGAGAATATGCATTATAATATGTACTGAGATAAGATGGTCAGCCATCCATTGTATGTATATTCTACTCTAGTGTTCAATTTTAAAAGATGTAAACCACCTCCAGTTAACCTTGTAGATCCCAATGACACTGGTTGCCAGATAATGCCCTCTTCAGGTACAGCTCAGTTTCTGCAAACAAATACATTCAACAGGTAGAGTGACTAGTCCTGCAAAATTAAAATCTAGATGTATGAAGTGATTGTTGAGACTGTCAGGTAGCAAGGGGGCAGATGCTCTTTTTTACCCAGCAGAGCCTGGTACAGCATGCAGGATCTATAGTGTTCATCAGCAGTTGTATAAAGTGAATTTGAATAAAGGTATGAGTGTCTGGTTGTTTTTGTAACAAAGCATTGATTGTTCAGGGTATTTCTTAAGCATCATATGAGTCTTGTGGAGTTCATATAAGCATACAGAGAGTGCGTCTTCTGTCCGTGCTTTAATTCTTCTTTTTAAAACACCCAAATATTCTGCATTAAAAGATCTCGGATATGAAAGGACTTTAAAGACCTGAGATAAAGTATTACAGAAATAAATCGAAAATATTTCGAAACAATTGCATTATTAATGCCTTATTCCAGTGAAGTCACAACAAACAATAAATCATGCCGAGGACCATCACCTTTAGCATTAATTTCATGTTCTGTGTCACTGAACTGGAAAAGAAGAAGACGAAAAAAATACATAACCCTTAGTGTGTCTCCCAGATCGATCATCAGCTGTGGCTTCTACCCAGGCACAGCCACTATGATGCTGATGACCATAATTGGTCCTTGAGTGAGTTTGACTATCTGTATGTGACGTGTATGCGTGTGTGTGTGTGTGTGTTCATCCAGACAAATCTTCTAACAAGCTTTTCTGTACAGCATATGCAAGTTGTGTGGTGTCTGCTATATTTTAATAGAAAATAAAAAGATAAATGATAAATAGTAAAAATGGAAATTTTTCCCTGCCCCTCAACACCAACACGTGTGTGTGGTGCCCCGCACCACACACACATACACACACACATACTCATTCGTACTTTCTCTCCCCCAATCGTTTTCCTCTCCAGAGACTAGTCCTTGTTTTCTGTTATTTATCTGAAGAGATGAAGGAATGATATTTCTGTCTTAGAGTTGATACTTTTAGACTTTTCAGAATTTGGTTTTAATGTCTCCTGTTGCTTTTAATGAAGACGTCTTCAGGAGTAGGGAACAGATCCTTTGGGATTCGCCTGCAAAAACCAAGCAAGGGATTAATTCGTTTATCAAGCGTCCTTGGTGTGTTGCATTTTGCTGTGTACAGGTATTTGTGCATGAAGGCTAAAATAATGCTTAGTGGGTTGGAAACAAGCCAAAAAAAAAGAACATAATAACTTTAATCACATTTGAACAGATATACAGTGAGAGGAAATATAAGGCATTTGGACTTATTTTTGTTTCTATTATTTATTGTACTTCAAGTACATATATCCACTGAAAATGTACATGTTTAATATGTTTTGACCTTTCTACTTATAAAGATGAACGAAATACTGTAAATGCATTCATAAGCATTAACAGCTTACATAAAAATAAAGTGTGTTTCTGGATATAAATGCCGTGCCATTATAAAAGATGCTATTGAATGGAAAGATTTGATATAAGCACACTATATGGCCAACAGTTTGCATACACCTTTCTGCATCCCTCATATAAACAATTGCTTCCAAGTCTGAAGTATACACTTGTCTTTGATGTCTTAAAATGCTTTTGCATTAAAATTTTCCGGCCCGGGAACTGAGAGGGTCAAACAGGCTTCAGCATGACAGTGTACCTGTGTTCATCAGTTGCCAATGTTGGAAAGAAAGAACTCTACTGATCCCTGATCTCAACCCCAGTAAACACCTTTCACTGTCCTCACATCACATATCACTAATCTCCACAGCCACACTTTAACATGCCCTCCCATAAGAGTGGAGTTTTTTATAACAACAGCAGGGGGAACTCTGGAATTGGATGAACATAAAGCACATGGGTATGATGGTCAGGAGTCCACAAACCTTTGGTATATAGAGTAGCAATTACGGCAATCACGGATTTCGAAAGTTCTCACTTGACAACACTCTCATTAAACAAGACTTGGAATGAAAAAGGCTACAGAGCCAAAGCAAAGATCTTAAACATCCCTGTCGGTATAATTGGTATGATAATATGCAGGTGGAAAGTTCATGGAACCCCCACTAATCGTCCTCAGACAGGTTTCACAACACGCTCTCAGACTAATGATAAGGGAAAAGGGGGAGAGGAGCCAGCAGTCATTTGAAAAAGAGGTGATATAAGAACAACAAATATATAGAGAAAAATAAGCAATGTACTTAATCTCTACAATCATGTCCATTATTGCATTCTTAAAACTTATTTGCCTAAAATGAAGCACAGAGATGCACATCCAAAAGCATTCAGACAACAGAACTATTCCAGAACAAGATACTCTTGTTAGATGGAACAAAAATGAATATCTTGTCATTTTTGGAAAAGGAAGACTTATTCATACATTACATGCATTACTTATCATTGATAGAAAAAAAAAAGGAGTGATGTTCCAGGATATATTAGAAGACAATTGAATAGGCCTGAATTTGGGAAGAATTTGCACGTTTCCGCATCAGCCAGCCAACAATCCCATGCATACAAATTAAATAAATCAAGAAGGCCTTGAATGACCTAGTCAATCTCCTGACTTTATGCCAGTGGAAATTTATGGTGGATTTTGAAATTGCAAGTGGATTAGAGGAAGCTTTGTAGCCTTGGGGAATTGAATATAATTTGCCAAGTGAAATGGGCCACAAGTGAACACTGATGCTGCAAAATCAATTCTTTCTATATGTCTCAAAGCTGTAAGAAAGTATTAACAAAGTAGTGATGTTCATTTGTTTTGGCTGAATTCTTGTTTCCCTATCCATTTTTAAACATTTTAGTTTTGATTATTAATGAGTATAAATGGTGTTATGTATGAAAACAAATCATTATTAACAATTATCAATAATAATCATGTAGTAATTTTTTTGCTAACTGAAATATGTAACACTGGTTTACAGATAGGGGAAAGAACTGTTTTCGAAAATGCCTTTAACTGCCTTCATAGAAATGAGCATGATTGAACAAGCTGTAAAATACCACAATCGGAGCGAGTCTTTCTCTTTAATGAATCACCTGCCAAAAATAGTTTGAAGTGGAATTTAATTCTGTGTCCAGGAGCTGTAATAGCAAGTGTCCTTAGCTGAAAGACAAAATGTATTTTGTTACCAAATGTTATCAAAATGTCTGTTAAATATATATCAAATATCATGATATGCTGGGTAATGTCTCTCTATCACCTTTCATTAATTGGTGATTTCATAATTAAATGACAATAATATGAACATATATGTCCAGGGAAATTCTAAGGGTTATTTATATTTCTCTGAGTTTGGGTGTTTATATTTTATATATATGTGTGTTTGATGTGTTATGATATATAGTCTATGTCTGCTGTACAGTGAGAAATTGCAGTACACTATTATGACATTCAATAACTTCTGAAAGTAGGTGTTTACTGCTGTGCTTCATTCACAGCCCCCATTGACTGTATGAAATAAAGCTCAGGTATGTGCCATATCAATCTCACAGAGGTCATCGATCTCATCTTTGACATTCCCAATGTTCATAGTAAAGTGACTTTTACATAATTTACAGAAAATCTACTGCTGCACTTTGGAACACATTAACGATAATGGGATGCATGGTGCAGATGTGAATTTTCACTGCACAGAGCTCAGCAATGGGCGCATCGCCAAATGGAGTTCAAGAGGTCCATGCTTAGGGTCATCAACTTTTGCACACCAATCTACAAGAAAAATCTCCTTTTGACCCAAAGAAGATGCATTGAAAGCACAGAAGGAAAGCACAGTGAAGCAATGGAAACACTCTGTCAGTGTTTATTGGTTCCATTTGTTTTTTTATGTACACATACTTTCAAATGAAACAGTGGACCTGAATGGAAACTAGCTGCAAATAATCACTGTCCTTTTGGTATACACATTATAACTGGGCACTCACTGAACAAGCCGTCATCTGTCCTCATGCTTGTAGACTTGTTGGCAGCATTCGACATGGCCAACTATAAGACTCTCTGGTCAACCCCTTTAGGAGCCTTGGTGTCCGTGGATCAGCACGGGAATGGTTTACTTACCTACCTGAATGGGCGCTTGTACCAGCTAACATAGAGAGGATCTACATCTGCAGACTCTCCAATGGCGTCCCACAAGGCTCACTACTTGGTCCTCTGCTTTTCTTTCTCTATACTTACTCTCTTGATGAAGTCACATTCTCACATGGATTTTCTTACAAATGCTATGCTGATGACACTCAACCCATCTCCTCTCTCAAATACTACAGCTTCTGCTCAGCTCTCAGCATGCCTCACGAACATATCTTCATGGATAAGTGCTCATCAACTGAAACACAACCCCAGCAAAACTGAACTGTTGGTCATACCAGGTACTTCCTCTCCAGGTCAGAATCTTAGAATAACTTGTTACATCTTTTTGAACCTCTCCTTCAGCCACTGCTCGCAACTTAGGGGTAACTACGGACAATTAACTGTCCTGTTCCTCATATGTTGCTAATGTGAGCTAATATGTTGCTAATGTGTCGCACTTGTTGATTTCTTCTTTACAACATTAGAAGGATTTGACCGTTTCCATCCACACAAGCTGCTCAGGTGCTTGTTCAGACTGTTATAATTTAGAGACTGGACTACTGCAACTCTCTGCTGGGAGGTCTTCCTTCAAACGCTATTCGTCCACTGCAAATGATCCAAAACACAGCTGCACGACTTGTGTTCAACCTGCCCAAGTTCAACCACACCACCCCACTGCTGTGCTCACCTCCACTGGCTTCTGGCAGCTGCACACTTCAGATTCAAAACACTCCTGCTTGCCTATAAAGACAAAAATGAAACCGCACCTTCTTACCTTAGAGACCTCATCAATCCTCGCACTGCACCACGCTGCATGAGATCAGCTAGCACTGCTCAACTAGTTGCACCTTTTCTCAGTGGAACGGGGGAAGTATACTTTAAGGCTCTTCTTTGTTTTGGCAACGGGGTGGTGGAATGAACTTCCGCGAGATGTCCAGACAGCGGAGCCACTGGCTACCTTCCAACGACGGGTGAAGACCTACCTTTTCATGAAACACTTACACTAGCACTTCTCCCACTCTGAGTTGTAGGTTGATAGTCCTTAAGTTTGTAATCTATACTAATCTTTTCTGATCTACACTATATGTCTAGATGATTAACAAGACTGGATTATGACAGCAGTAGTCTGTTAACTCTCATTAATTATTTTTTTTAATGATATCTATTGTTATTAATTAGACACATTTTTGTTTGTGTATTGTTTCACTAGTACTTCATGTTTGGTTCATGACTGGCATCTTAGACTGCACATGTTCACTTCATGCACCAAGTCACATGATCACAAGCACCTGAACTGTTTGTGCACAGTGAACACCAGTATAGTGCTAAATATGTATCACATTCTTTGTCTAATGTCTAAAGTAGTAGTAGTTTTGTTGTTTTGTTTTTGTTTTTTTCTTATGTTGTCTTGTTTTCTAGCAGTTTTCCTTGCTAGTTTTAAATTTGACGTGGGTGTATATATGCATACTTCTTGGTTTTGTTGTTGTTTTTTCGGAATTTTTGTAGACAACCCATGCTGTCTACACCAGAGAAGGTAAAAGAAAAAAAAACTAAAAACTAAAAGTCTATAAATCCTCTTTTCTAGCTTAATGTCTCAAGCCCTGTACCTTGAAAACCATTGAACCTTAGACCTTCTTTTATACGTTTGTAGGCTGGGCTAAACTATATTTTTCATGTACTAGGTTTGGTCAGCTGAATCACTTTGCTGAGTCTGTGTCCACAGACAGCTGTTTGTTTTATATTGCACTTTTTGTCTACTCAGTTTTTACCCGAGGTGACAGAAAACTGCAGCTACAGTACGTATAGACAGCAGGTCACAGGCCATTGATCAAAGACCAGATGGAATCCTGAAACGGACCAAGTGTGAAATTATCCATAGTGTGGCATTGGAATGTGGAAAACTAGAACAAAAATCATATACAGTAGTGCAAAGCAAAGTCCAGAGTTTTTACCATCGTAATCATACAACAAGTTTGGATGATATAT
The DNA here is from genome assembly GCF_014805685.1 of Silurus meridionalis. Taxonomy (NCBI): domain Eukaryota; kingdom Metazoa; phylum Chordata; class Actinopteri; order Siluriformes; family Siluridae; genus Silurus; species Silurus meridionalis. The sequence goes on along the minus strand of NC_060884.1, from coordinate 14,830,581 downwards.
GTGTTTTTATAATATATATTTCTCTTATATGGAGAGGAACATGTGTAGGGGTAAAGTAGTGTGCAAGTTTTTACAAAAGAAAATACTCCTCCAGACTGTTACATTGTGTCAGTTTCATCGTACCAAAGTCTTAGACTTTTAAGTGACATTTGTTAAGCTTAAAAATGATTGTGGTTTGTTTGCATTGTACAAATAATGTCGAAATACACCGATCCTCTATCAAATCTTCACTCCCCCTCTTTCTCTCTCTCTCTCTCTCTCTCTCTCTCTCTCTCTTTCTCCCTCCCTTGCCACAGATTAATGTGTTTGACAAGCCACTGAGCAAGAAAACACATTAATTGCTACTCAAAGTGGAGAGCTATCATGGGAGCCCTTGTTCAGAGAACAGGCGGGTTTTAATTCTTCTTTTCCAAGCACAGGCAGGCGGAACTGGGGGTGAGCACAGAGGCAAATGTGATCGTGGCAGGGCTTGGCAGACTTTGAGAGAGAGCCATGTGCTCTGGATCGGGGGAGCCACAGTCAATCTACAAAGGCCTAATCAGCAAATGAGATGCAGCTTACCGCCACAGCCCGACAAAGCTACTCTGGCTAAATCTGCTCCAAAGGCACTGCAGCTCATTCCACAAAATGCCCATTTGCTTTACTCATACTTATTGTGTACAGGCCAAAAACAGCGTACACTCTGGTGTTAAAAAAAACTGTTGGCGGTTGTTTGTTTTGGAGCCAATGCAACATACAGTAATCTGCTGTCCAAAAAAAGTTCTCGTTGTGATCAGCACAATGTATACAGATTACATCCATTCCCAAAACCAATTCTCGACTACAGTGACTGAGTGGAGCTTCTTTCAGGGGTCTGACACTGCACTGTATTTGGATCCAGTATAAATGCAAGTACATCCAAAGTTTCTTCACTTAGAGCTCTGAGCTCAAACAACACATACAAATAGACCCATTAAATGCCAATAAAATAGCGAAAGAAACATCATTAAATGAATTTTTTTTTCTAGTCATTTGAAAAATAATAATGTAGATAATATAAATATAATAACAACTATGCTTATCACAAAATAAAATAAATTGAAAACAAACAAAAAAATAATTCTGCGTATTTTTTGCAAAACAGTACACATGCTTTTATGTGAATTTTTCAACACATTCCAAATTAATTATTATTTTGGAATGTGTTACAAAAAAATGACCTTGCCTCAGTTTTTAAACATTTTGACAACAGGCAAACTGGTGATTTTAGTGTTTTGAAAGTTGTGTGGAGTTCTGCATAATAGACTCTTGCTCATGGTCCTGCTTGTGCTGCATGACCATTTAGACATAATGGCAAATATCAGTCCTAGTGTGTAATTACAGGAGGGCAAAGCAATAGAAAAGAGGATTATGGGAGATAAATGGAGGAGGTAGGAAAGGTCTGCCGTTAACTCTGTCCCTCCTCTTGGCCGAGCAGCTACAGCTGATAAGGTGAAATGCAATTTTCTCCTCCTTGATTGAATATTTGAGTACCCACTTTTGGGTAAATACGACTGCATTGACTGAAAGACGCCCCTTCCCATCCCAAGACTACATGAGTATTGGCTCAGTAACAAACGCATACTCAGAAAACAGAAATCTAATGGGTTGCACAAGCCTACATAGAGGACGAGATCATTGGCAGTTGTTATTAATCTGTCAGAAGTGTATAACTACACAGCGCCTCCCAAAGATTTACAAAGTGTGTGTGTGCTTTAGTGGATGCGTGTTGGGAGGCATGTGCTCTGTGTGTCTGTGTGTCTGAGTGATATGGGATCAAAGTCAGAGCCAAAGCAAAATCTGTGTGCATATGCGTCTGTGTTTGTATGTTAGTCTGTTAGTGTGCCTTAAAGCACACTTGTAAAAATAAAAAAAAAACGTTCAGTCAGATGACAAAGTGGAGCCGATAACATTTGAAAATATCGAGCTTTCTAACATTAGCAGCCAGCAGGCACACCCATCTGGCCACGAATAGCACCATCATTAGTAAATCTGCCAAATCAGAATCAATATGCCGTGCCGCACCATGTAAATGTTTAGGTGAGGTTTTATGACACACATCTGCTATGAGGAAGGTTACTAATCAGTTAAAAGAATCTGATGATGCAGCATGCTAAAACAGCTGTCAGACTGAAGGCACATAAAATTTTCCTCATCGAAAAGCAAATTCACTTTACCATGAAAGCATGCGGGACTTTTTGATTTCCGGTAAGGGTTCGTTTCAGTTTGTGTTGCGATTTAGATCCTAACTTCGGAAGAAGAATGTAATTAAAAAAACAAAAAAGTGAGTCAGCTAATCATAAGTACAGTAGTTATCATGGCAGTCTTTTGCCTTGCTTACTTTTTTTTTTTTTTTTTTTGCTTTTTTTTGCTTTGTTCAAATGTGAAAAAAGAAAAAGACAATCATGACACCTGGACAGTCTGTAATTGCCTGATATTTCTGATGAAAATAGGGAGGTTAAAAATCCAGATTGAACAGAGGAACAGTTTAAAATAAAACTATTGCTAAGAGTTCAGATAGGTGAGTGAGGAAAGAGAAATAATCATCATGCCTATTCAAACTGAGTGGACTTGCCACTTCACTGTCTTTTTGAGCTATGTGGTAGCTGGTAATAATAAATGACATTATAGTGAGTAACACCACTTTAGCTTAAATAAACTTCCCACGTTAATTACCTATCAAAACAACTGTGTTTGAACACAATGGCAAAACAGTTATCATTTTATTGAGCATCTGTGACACATTGTTACAGGACCACAATTTGTATGTGGGCTGCTGGAATAGCTGGGAGCATAGAATACTAAAAACTATTACCACTTCTAAAAATCATTCCTAACAAAATCCTTAGTAAGACATACAGCAAATGTACAGATGTTGACTTGGTATTTGATAAAATCAATGCATGCTCGGGTTTTGTTGGCTTGCTAGAGCGGCATTTCTCCAAATCCAGGAGTCAGTGAAGTGTAGCACAGCAATGGAATTCAATCCACCATTACAAAAGGTGTTTTATTGTTTTATTATGCAACTTCTACTTAAAGTAAAGATTACTGGTCATTTTAATGAAATGAATTGAACACAGACCTTATTAACTAAAGGATATTTGAGCTATAAATAATGCTAACTTCAACCCACTGTCCAGTTTTGTCTGTGGAAATTTCAGAAACAGAAAGCCATGCAGTGTTGGTTAATAGCAAAACACAAATGTACTGTATACATTTAAATAATGAGCCTTATAAATCAATCACTGGATTACATTGATGAAATACATGCATCGTATTGTGGTGATGGATACAGTATGTCTAACACTCTCTTTCTCTCTGTATGTTTAAATATTGTTCAAATACTTTGTCTAAGGTTCGATCCTTTTAGTCTGAATTTGCTTAATATATATATATATATATATATATATATATATATATATATATATATATATATATATATATATATATATATATTGAGCTATTATTTAAAGAACAACTATTCTGGCACAGAATTGTAGCCTTTCTCCTAGAATACATTTTAATAATCAAATCTCTTCATTTATCTCTGTCACATTTGCCTTCCCTCTTGTGCTCTTATGGTGGATCATTATGCAGTAGAGAAAGGGGCCAAACATCGGGCTGCTTAAAATGCCGTTGCATTTATTTATTTTTTCTCCCCCACTTTGATGTTTAACTGTCTTGACCTAATGGATTTCTTTTATAAAGCTTCAACCGGTTCACCCTTTAGATGAGCTGTGGCAACAATCTGCATTTAAGCAAAGAAAAACAATTGCTATTATGGACTGCCATGCAAAGTGGGAATAGTGTGAGCAGGACCATGCAAAGTTCTCTGTGTGTGATAAGGTCACACTGTGTTTTTGGCTGCAGGCGCAATGCTGACGATATTTCAGGGCTTGTAAATGTAAATCATCAAAGTTTTCTTTGCTGCTTGGCACAACGCATTTTTCACACCTGTTTTTCGCACATAGTCCCACATTTTCACACTAAGTCTGTACCAGAGTTGAAGTTTTTTATTATCTTTCTCATTTCGTTTTAATTTATTTGGTGTTAAGTGTACCAGATTTACACTATATGGAGAAAAATATTGGGATACTATACTATGTTTTTTTTTCTCAAACTGTACACAATTTCATAGGATGTCTTAGCATGGAAGTGGTGGCATGTACAAAGCAATCTTTATGAAAATATGGTTTACATGGGGTGAAATGGAAGATTTTGAGTGACCTACTACAGAGCCTACTACATCCTTTTGGATGAATTGGAACAATGACAGCACCCAGGCCTCCTCTCCCTACATCAGTAAAGCCTTTGTAGCTGAATGAACACACATCTTTTTGAGCTTTTTTATGAGTTGCTCAGTAGCTACTGGTTCCATAATCTTAAATGACTGCAAAAGACTGTAGAAAGGACATTACTCATAATCTTACATTCCAGTGCTCTTGTTCTCCAGTGTTCTGTATTGTTTAAAGACTATAATCACACTCTTGATATCACCCAAATGAGGATGGTTTCCCTTTTGAGTCTGGTTTCTCTCAAGGTTTCTTCCTCATAACATCTAAGGGAGTTTTTCCTTGCCACAGTCGCCATGGCTGCTCAACAGGGATAAACACACATTGCTCACCTTAACTGTTCAATTCTGTAAAGCTGCTTTCACAAGCACACTCCACAGTCTTCCCAGAAACGTGAAGGTTATTATAATAACAAATAGGGACTAAATGTGTAATGGGATTTTCAGAACTGACATCTGAATCTTGTGGATAAATGTCCGCAAACCTTTGTCCATATAGGATAACAACAGTAACAATTTCAGACATCTTTAAATATATTCATCGAGCAGTTTTATAGCCATTTTTATTGATCATTAAGATTACATATTCTTTGAAACATGTTTCATAAATATTTGAAACATATTTCAGCTATATAAAGAAAAACAAATGGGTGAGATGTGTTTTATTTTATGGTATATATCGCATATAATGTACAATGTACATTATTTTTATGCATATACTGCAAATCAGGCCGAGCTTATAGAGTTTCAAATTGCTAATAGAGTGGGAAAAGCAAATGCTGAAATTTGTATTATTATATTGCAAATATACACACACTTTATTTGGATGATGAAGACAGGGACCCGTGAGCAGGTTGCTTGGTGGGAAAATGAGTTTAGGTGGTCTTCACATATCAGTATGGACTGAACAAGCTGCTCTCTATCATGGACAAGTCACCCCACCCCCCTCCATGACATATTATAAAGACAGCATAGCTCTTTTTCTAACAGACTCATTCAGCTCTGCTGCCATAAAGAACGCTTGGGGAAATCATTCATAACCTTCACCATAGTACTGAATAAGAGCTCATTTCTGTGTGATAGAGGAACACACTACTGCACAGCAATCTGTTAATAGCACAACGTTGTATTTATTATTCACTGTCATTTTTACATACCTGATTTGTAATGCTTTTTAATTTTTTTTCAGCTTTTTTTCTTTGGTTCATTAATACTCTTTCTGAACGCTTTATTAGTATTATTAATATTTAGTTTTTGTAGACTAATAATTATGATAATTAATAATATTTATGTAAACTATTTTTCCTTTATGATTATCTATCTATCTATCTATCTATCTATCTATCTATCTATCTATCTATCTATCTATCTATCTATCATCTAACTGTCTGTCTGAATACTTTAATATGTATATTTATTTGTAATAAAAATGAATAATAATAATAATCATAATAATAATAGTATTATAATAAGAACAAGAATATGAAGAATTATTAATATTATTATTATTATTATTATTATTATTATTATTATTTATTAAATGTGTGTGGTTCATAAAAGTGGATTCGTAATAAACAACTCTGTACATTTCATTTAAATCAGTTAAATGAAAATTCCTTTGAAACTTTTATCTTGTTTTTATGGTAATGAAGTATGTTTGAAAGTGCACTCACTTTCATGCGTTGCCTTTGTTAAATATGTAAAAAAAAAACACTACATGAAATCAAAAAGAATGGTTTTTTTTTGCACCCCTGAGTAAAGCCGGAAAATCTGGATACAAATAATGTAGATCAGGATGCTAGATTTATCCATTGTAGTTTTATTGTTTTTTTGTACATTGTTAAGCCAGTTCAATAATGTTGCTATCTGATAGTAGATAATAGATTACCTTTTAGTGTGAGTAACCTGCTTAGCAGCCAGATAAGTTGCATGTTGGTTGAATATTACTGAATATGTACAGAAACAACAAGACAAATTGATTAGATTAGAGAGACTGCTACAAAAGTATTGTGCACAATGTATCTAATGACACGAAATAACATGGCATATTAGGGTATGATTTCAGCGGTCTTGAAATCACTGCCTTCTCTTTGATTTTAATGCAAGTTAAATCCAAGCCACATTTGTTGGAAAATAATATCCCTGAAGTAAACCCACAGTCTACTGTCATGCTTTGGTTGTGGAGAGCAATTCAGTAAGGCTGAGGGGATCTATAGTTCAGTAATAGTAATATTTTAGAAAGGATGGATGGAAATGGTAGAAAAGGAAGGAGATGACGGCTGTGGGATCTTTATTGTCTCTGTTTTTTGGATTCTGTTGTGACTCTTTGCACCAGTCCTCAAAGTAGAAAGGGATCAATATCTGTCTTTGTCTCACTCTGGATGACTTACTGTCTTTGCTCTGTGGTGTCTCTGCTGTCTCTCATCTCTTTTTCTATGCTTTTTCTGTCTTTTCTGAGTCTTGCCCAACAAACTCAAAATATTGCAGCATGTTTGATGCCTAATAAAACCCCTTTCCTCTGATTTAACTCATCAGCCACCTCACCAGATTGCTCAGGACTATCCTAATATACACCAGGGATAAATACTGCACTCGATGGTGCTGGATCATTAGGTCAATAGAACTGAGAAAGCATTTTTAGGGAAAGATTGTCAATGTTCCTTTTTTAGATGTCAAGTTCACTAAGTGCAGCATTCTCTCTCTGAAGCTGGAGCTAATAATGCCAGGAGCTGCTGAACTTCATCTTAGGGTTTGTGCAAGAGACATACACCTATATATATAGACACCTCTGCACACACTTGTAAATAATTATAACTTTCTCATGCCTCATTATTACTTTTCTTAGTTTTTTCTTCTGTTTAATGTTTAATATTTAATATTGCTGTAGTTTGCCTGGAGCCTCACTTAAGACTTTTATTGTACAAACTGTCACTGACATCTGTACATATGACACATAAAACTTGAAAATTGAAACCTAAAATAGAGGACACTCAAGATCAGCCACTCCAACCCTGAAAACCTTACCTTTATGGAATTTGCTTTGCCCACAGGGCCATTGTCATGCTGGAATAAGTTTAGGTCTTCTAGTTAAAGTAAAAGGAAAATTTTAATGCATCAAAAACATCTCATACAATTGTGTGCCCTTAAATTAGTGGTACCAATTTGGCAGGGAATGTCTGGTATCTCAATCCTTTTATCCATACAGTGTATCAATATAACATAAGTGTTCACTTGAATATGCAATTGAGGTTTTGTTTAATTGAATTTGCTCAATTTGCATATTTGGTGAAACAAACAAACAGAAAAAAACCTCATGTTTGCATTCAATTGTTTATTTAAGATGCTCTTAACGGAAAGACAAAAGGCTTAATTACTGTTTTAACACGAAGTTCAACTAATACAATAGATTACTATTATATGCACTAATGTTATCTAACGGCAACATTTAATTCATTTACAGCTTTGCTGTATCTTTTGAAAAAACAGAACAGAACAGAAGGACAGGAATGGGATTTTAAAGAAGAAAAAAAAATTTCCACTCTAGTAAGTTTGATTTTTAAGACTTATAAAGGAACCTGATGTGTACTGTATATTATAATGACACAAACATTGACATATACATGTCAGGTAACAAGCTCCGTAGGGATCTCTGTTCTGTATATGATAAAGCAAGTAGAGCTTGAATCTTGAAGTTTCAAGGACAAAAACATTATTTTCTTTGTTTTAAGTTTTGAGACCTTTTACTACTACAGCTTATAAGAGGACATGATGGAGATGCCGTTCCGATACCAAAAATCTGTACTGTCCCCATTAAAGGGCACAGAGCCTTCGTTTTGTCTTTTTAGACATCTGGTTTAATGCTGTAGGCGATGTACATTGATTTTGTAAACCTTACCAACACACCTGTTGTTGACCTGCTTTGATTAGAATTCGAAGTGCCTCAGCTCTTATCAGAAATGCTGATTTCAATAAAACATTTGCAGCTATCGAAATCTTTGGCTACAGCAATCACACCACATTATTTGATTCAACACTAATAACAGTCATACATGGCTTGTCCTTTTTAGTTTCTTCCTGAAGTCATGGGGGAACAATAGATGACCAGCTACATTGTATAGCAGTGATCATGTGACTTTTTGAGAGTTTGCAGATTTGCGACTCGTACTCCTGAGCAGGGCTGCACAAGCAATCATAAAGTGATGTAAGTTTCCACAATGATCCTATTGTGAAGGGCTTCAATAAAAGAACAGCTTAAAAAACTGGGAATAAGGATGACACTGAAATTGCTTTACCCATGAATAGCAGCAGTCTCTCGCTCTGTAGACTTGAGTGGGTGTGCACAGAGGTGACATCACTAAAGTAAGACTGAGGAGCGGAAACACAGAATGTGAAAAGCCAAAAAAATGCTTCTGTTAGTAGCTATTTAAGTGGAAAAATGTGCTGTTAAGCCAAGCATTAGGAGAACAATGAGGAGTTAGAAAGTAAGGAATGAAACCATTGGGATTATAAAGCAGAGACACATTTCTGGTGAAAATTCAGATGGCCATCCCTGCCCTAAATTTTGTATTAAACTGTAGATACAGTCTACAAAATACAGTATATGCACAATACAGTGAAGTAAAAAAAAAATGTACTGCACTGAGACTTTCATCTGGTCACAAGTTTTTGCACAAAAGCTGCACTGAAGCGTTCCTTGAGCACAGTGGTCTCCATAAATCTTAAAAGGTCAAAGTCTGGAACAACCAGGATTCTTCATAGAGCTGGCTGCCCAGCCGAGCAATCAGGAGAGAAGGTCCTTTGTAAAAGAGGAGACCAGGAACCCGATGGTCACTCTTGTTAAACTCCAGAGGCCTTGTATGGAGATGGGAAAAACTTGCACAAAAACAAGTCTTATCAATAACCATAGCACACCATCTTTTGTAAAATGCAAACTGTGTGTACACCATTTTATAATGGGACATGTTCCTGTGCTCATAATTAACCCATAACAAGTAACAAATAATCGGAACTAAGTTGTAAGGAAAGGGCTGAGACACATTCGCATTCTGTTGCTTCCTATGCTAATGAAACGTCTGATAAGCAAGCCACGCAGGTATTGCTGAATTCAATGCAGCATGTCTGCTTCTGAAAATGTTTACCTAAACCGGGGTTCATGGATCAATAGCCTTAAGGTTAGGTACAAAGGAATTATCTTTTGCCTAGGTAGTGGTAGTCAGGTGTCATGTTGACAGAATTTCGATCTCTAGAGAGCAGATTTAACAGCACATACGTGACTGGAGTTATAAGCACGGAGTAAATATTAGAACTTGTACCCCATTGCACAACAATATGTCTGGAGCCCCGTTGAGCTAATGCAGCTATGCAAGTTGATTAGCTAAATGAGTGCAGCAAGTACGTTTTGTTTGCATGTTGCCACTCTTTTTGCCTGCTATTCTTGAATTTGTCAATAACAGCAGTTCCAGACCTAAAGCAATCGAGCCGCTAGTCGAACAGGAGGTGCCGTGAGATGAGAATCGGAGAGTGGTGAGAAGAATGGACAATTCTTCACACATTACCTCTGTATGAAATTAGAATAAGAACTTCAAAATGCGATTTGCATTCAATGAATGTGGCTAATTGAGTATTTTTATGTTTCTTATGCTCCATTGTTAGGCATTTTACTTAAATTATGTTTCAGGGACATTCAGGAACATTCAGTGCACAGTTTTTTTTTTTTCCTGTTTCTTTTTTGATCCCAAAAGATAAAGGTAAACAGTTTAAAAACTATATTTCGGCTGAGCATATTTCACCTAAAAAAAGAAATAAATACAGATTAAAAAATTGAAAAAAAGCTGAAATGTAAGTGGCACACAATCCTATTACACACAATTAAATGCTTCTCCAGCATGTTTAGGACATGTAATGCTTATGTTCTCATAGGGTGAACTGACGGTATGATGGTATTCACTGTGTAACAATAAATGACAGTTTATTTGACTTTAGCATTCAGATTACTCACTCTTGGCACTTTATATATACATTTTGTCTACAACGTGTACTGAAACATTGGGGCATGAAACACACATGCACTCACATTCACACCTAGGGCAATTTAGAGTAATACTGCTACAAGCAGTTTTGAGAAGTTGTTGGAAACCCATACGGAGAAAAGAAGAACTCCGGATCAAACCAGAGGACAGAGGCAGCAATGATACCTGCTTGTAACAAGGTGCGCGTGCTATGCACTGCATAATGTCGAAATGTGACTGTTTGTCTTTGTCACAATGGCTGGTTGAATGGACTTGGCCTTTAGTATTGTCATAAGAATTTGCACAAGAATATTTGAGTGTTGTTTTCGGATTTTTATTTCTCTCTACCACCCAAGAGGCAAGGAAAGTGGTGTAGAGAAAATTGTATTTTGTGGAAAATGTCAGCAGGCGTGCGGTGCAGTGGATAAATGCAGTGAGTTATGTTATGTAGAAGTCGCCTTTTCCCCCATTTAGTAGTAGCAACACGTCTGTAGAAACTCAATCTATTTCTTCTTTTTTTGCCACCAAGCTGAGCTGGTCCTATAATGCCCACATCTACTTAAACAGAACATGTATCTAAATCAAAAATCCTGTTTTTAAATGTATGAATTATGTATGCCGTGTGCAGTAATATCCACGTTTTTGGTATTGCTTTTCTTTGTTTGTTTGTTTTATTTATTTATTTTCAAAATCGGCTGAGGGGGACGTTGTCTTGATATCGGTTCAGCTGTATTAGAGTTGAGGGCTGTACATCGAAGATAACACAAGCACATCACTCCTGAATAGTGACATCATGATTAGTTCGTAGTCATAGTTATTCAGCAGAGAAACAGTTGCATTGTGCCGCTCACGACTTTCACATTTACGAACATTTATAATCCGCCATTCCTTCTAACAAATATTGACCCAAAATAAGACTGGCCAATAGTTGCACTTATTGTGTGTGTTCTTAATGAAAACTTAAAATAATAATGATAAAAAAACCACACATATAAATAATTACCATATTAAAAATAAACATACTATCACATCGTATAGCCAATTGGAAATATGAATGAGTTTATGATTCGTTGCACGTACAGTCAGTAAACAGTGTAGATAAAACTAGCTTGTTTATCACCAGTATCACAGTTATGCATTTTAATATAATTAATAATGCAGCTTAATCGGGTAATAAAAAAAAATAATAGTAATAATTAATAATAAAAATAATATTCTACAAAAAAAAAACATTTTCAAACTACAAAAACTATATGGGCAAAAGTTTGGGAATACCCAGATGCTTTTTAATAATCTAATTCAACATTTAGTCCTCATTTGTTGTTATAATAACCTGCACTCTTCTGAAAAGATGTTCCACTAGATTTTGGAATGTGCTTGTGGAGATTTTACTCATCAGCCTCAAAGACGTTTGTAACGTCAGGTAGTGATGTAGGATGAGTTCATCCCAAAGATGTTCAATAGAGTTGAGTTCAGAGCTCTATAGCAGGCCACTCAAGAGCTTTTACTCCGAGCCATGCAAACTATATTTTCATGGGGTGCATAGAGCTTTGTGTGCAGGGGCATTGCCATGCTGAAACAGGTTCAGGTCTCTTAATTTAATTGAAGGGAAGTTTTCATGTTATCACATCCACAGACATCCTATACAATTATGTGCATCTATGGCGAGAAACGTTGTCCAAATACCTTTGTCCATATAGTATACGTTGAACTATCTGGGCAATTAAGACATTTATTATAAAATAAACACTGCAATTAATCAGAACTCTAAGGGGAATATTTGTCAGCTCTCTTTTAATGATGGCTCAGATGATTTTTGCAGAATTATGACATAGCAACAACAATTCTTGCAAGGGCCAGTCACCTCTCAAATAAAGATGAACACTAAAGTTTCCACCATGCCACAAGGTTAAAGTTAATTTCAAGTTAATGAATTAAAAAGTAAAACGAGATGCCATTTTTTACTGTAGGGAATTGAATAATTGGACTCCTGCCACACTATTTGAGAGATCTCAGGATTTGTTTGATTATAATAAATCATTTGACAAACATTATAGCATAACATATTCAGTCTCCTAAAATTTGGAATAGGATGAAACAGGGGACTTACAAATACCATATTTATTTTCTTTTACATTAAGTTAACTTACGTTAAGTTTTTTTTTTTATAAATATCCAGAGCTCCACTGTATGGAACAACAACAAAAAAAAGCTATGGCCACTATCGCTGTATCTTAAATTGCTTCCTCTCTCACTCATTTATTATTTACTATTTAGACTGTTGTACACAGAGCACTACATAAGGCAGCAGACAGCAAACTGAATCCAGTAAGTCTGAATACAGAAATGCATCATCATGACCTGTCATGACATAATCAATACAAATATGAAATAAATGATATAATAAACTTAAAGCACTGGAAAGAAAATTTACAACAATAACGAGTGTTTGTTGGCTTTTTTAGCAATTATGTAATTAATAATTTTATTGAAGCATCAGTTTGCAAAATCTGATGTTGGTATGCTGTTAAACCTGTAATTTTTCTAGGTGCCTGGTCAGTACTGTTAGCTCATTATACCTTAATAAATAACCAATATTAGATTTCAAGATGACCGTCACATGTGCACCTGTAAAGTTTGCATCACCCCACAAGTCCATGATTGACAAGTTAAAGGTCTGCCAGCTATTTTTTGTTTATCATAAAATTTTAGCGACAGCCACGTCAGTCATAAAGCAGCTTGTGTAAATGACGGGAAGATTGTTACTGTAACTAATAGAATGCATTTTTATAATAAACACTATACATGTAGCCATAAAAATACATTTCTTGGAATTTTGAACCTATATTTACTGCATGAAATCATGAGTTCAAAATGTGAAAACATGAGTTCAAAATGTCTATCCATGTTAAGATAATTGAGCCAATGTAGATTATGCCACTGTTTTTAGGAATCTGACCCAACAAATACTGTAAAATCATCAAGAAATTAATGTGCTCTCCTTCATGTGTTTTTGAAATCATTTGTGATACTGTGCACAAACACAGTTTTTTTTTTTTTCAGCTTCTCCCATTAGGGGTCACCACAGCAGATCATCTGTCTCCATATCCCCCTGTCCTCTACATCTGCCTCTTTCAAACCAACTACCTGCATGTCTTCCCTCACCACATCCATAAATCTCTTCCTTGGCCTTCCTCTTTTCCTCCTTCTTGGCGGCTCCGTCCTCAGCATTCTCCTACCGATATACCCCATGTCCCCCCTCCGCACATGTCAAAACCATCTCAATTGCGCCTCGTTCACTTTGTCTCCAAAACGTCCTACATGCGCTGTCCATCTAAAAAAAGCTAATTTCTAATCCTGTCTATCCTCATCACTTCCAAAAAAAATCTCAGTATCTTCAGCTTTGCTACCTCCATCTCCACCTCCTGTCTTTTACTCAATGCCACTGTCTCTAAACCATACATCACAGGTCTCACCACAGTCCTCTAAATTTTCCCTTTCACTCTTGCAGACACCCTTCTATCAAATAACGTCTCCAAATTCCGTACCATTTTGTGTTTATTTCGTTACAGCTGAAGAAAGATGACTGCCTTTGTTTTTTTTTCCATTTTTCATAGTGTAGGATGTTTTGAAATTGGATATAAAAGCTGCAAACCTCGATTCTCAAGTGCTAATCCAGGGGACACTCTGCTCTGCACAGTTTTTGGTTTTCTCAACTCTCAACGCACCTCGGCTAGTTAATCTGTTAATTAGCACGCTTTGCATGAAACAGTTCACTGTGCACGGCAGCGGGTCTCAGAGACAATAAGGAATCACTGCTGTAGGTGAAACCTTTTAAGAATCACTACAGGTGTTAGAAGCTGAATGGGTGGAAGTTCTCCATGACTACAAAGGATTTTGCAGATGTCACATGTCAGATTGAACTATTCCATTAATGTAAGAGAATGCATGTTGATGTCTGACTATAGTAAAATGAAGAAGAAAATTGGATAAAGCAAGCCAAACTAACAATATAATGGCACTGTACTATTGTACCTTATAGACATTAAACATTATATCACTTGGGCATGTTATGCTGACCTCAGGTTAACCTTTTTAGAACCACTGTGCTGATAGTTCAAACAATAGCAATAGCAATACAGCATCTGAATCTCCCAAAAATCTTTAGTCTCATAAAAAAAAAAAGTGTCTATATTTGGATTTGATCCTGAAATGGGTGTGGCCTAAAACTTAAATTTTAAATTATTATCACTATAATAATAAATATGTATCATATCACTGTACCCATAAAACATTGGGAACAGTCAGAGACTGAAATGCCACCAGCCCAGCACTGTTTATAAATCCTGGCCCTGACAATTCCTTGTTCCTTCAATTAGATATGAGCTCAAAACTGTTTATTTTGTATTTTTTTATAATCCCATATTTTGTAACAATTTTAGTTTGTCTTTCCCAAAATATAGGAGCTTAATTTGAAGCACTGTGACCCTGAGCAGGCAATTGTAAATATATCATACACTGATGCAGAAGCTTCATATATAACCTCTTGAGACTGCGGGAAAGTTAATACGGAAAGTCAGGTGACTTTTTTGTCGCATCCCGATGCACCGGCATCTGGCAGGCTTTCTATAAAAGATTGTATGTTCCCTGTTTGTTTCTGTACTTGCATCCATTTAGAATCTGTTTAATTCTATTATAACACTGTTATCTGTTCAATCATACAGTACATAAATAAAGGACTGAATTCAATTACCAATTATAATATAGGCATCGCTCTAGTGGACGCCACAATAAGACACTGCAGCGGGCACTGCAGCACGGTTTGTAATGCTTTCTCATTCCCTCATTTGTTGACATTCCCTTTCAGTCCAATTACCTCATATAAATGCAATATGATGCAATCTATATTCACATACATTAAAAAAAAAGGAAGATGCAGTGCAGAGGAAGTCCTTTCTCTCCACTTGTCGCTAAACTACACAGAGCCTTCAGATTATTCCGTCTGTTCTCAGCTACTGTCATGTATCTCTGTTCGTCTTGTGCTTTCTCTGCCCGTGCTCATTCTCCATCTTCTGAGAAACGGGAAAAGGGAATTTGTTTTTATTCTCCCGTGCTTGCGTTCCTTTCTGCTGGTAAATAATGCTTTTTCATCTCAAACTCCACTGCTGCCCTGTGTGTAAGAAAGTGCTTTATGAAAATCAGGCATGTGTTTGAAGTCAGCGAAGTATCTCGTACTTTGTATCTCGTGCCTTTCAACTCCGATATTCACAATTAATACATCTCAAACTAAATATGCGGCCGCTTCCTTTTTTCCCTTCCCTTCTTGACATAGTAGGGCACGCGAATTAACCGTATTAAATGGATTTCCGTGGATCATATTCTATCTTCCAGAGCGTTAACCAAGGTGACTTTACAAAAGTGGTATTGAAGTAGAACTTTGCAAGGGAATAAAAGTACACTGATACACTGGTTGTTTCAAATCTGGCTTTTGGCATACACTAGAGAATTCTCTGAGAACTTCAGTTGTTTTAACTTTGAATATTGCTATCATGCCTAGTTTATATTAGATATTCTTCAGGATATTTGCAAAGCAAAGTTGATGCCAAGTCTGTACTCGCAAGACAAAGGCATTCTTAAGGTATATCTCCTGTAAAAATTGTTAGTGGGCTATAAAAAGGCTGATGGGATGGGACCCAGATACTGTAAAAGAGCTCACAGTAAGCAGAATATCATTTATTAAGCTTTACTAAACACTTTTGCTTTTCTCAAATGTGGTCGGCCCCAAAGTAAATCTTTGGATCACTGGGCATGAGGCAGGAACGCACCTAATATATATCATTATGTTTTTGGAAGTTGCAGAGAGTTACCAACATCAATAAAAAGTGTATTAATTTGTATTCTTTTGTATACTTTTGCAAGCTTGGGTGATGGTAGCTCACTGTTATATCATTGGACGTTTGATGGAAAGTATTCAATCAAAACCCAGTACCACCAAGCTGCCACTGCTAGTCCTCTGACCCTTAACTATAAATGAGCTCAGTTTACATTAATCTGGATAATGGGATTTGCCAAATTCCATAATGCAAGTTTACTGGAATAGTTAAGAAGCTGTTCTCATTTACATTTTAGTTTGTATCAGACTGCATAGTAAGACTGTACAGCATTCATATTTTAAACCCTCTTCCTTTTTTTTCTTATTTGGTGACTATGGTGCCATCAAAGACTCTGCAGGCATTGTGATAGTCCTATTTAGATTAGTGTATACGCATTTATTTTTGCAGTGCATTGTTGAATACACAAGCCAACTGTGTGTGGTTAGAATCTGCTCAGCTGTCAGGAAACAGACTGAATGTATAAACGAGAAAGCTACAGTAATGTCTGTTCACTGGGACCAACACATTCTCCAACCTGTTGCCATGAGCAACTCCTCGACAGTCCAGAGAAAGCGAGAAAGAGAGAGAAAGAGAGAGAAAGGGAGAGTAAAAAAATGGAGGGACAGACTGACAATGACAAGATGTTAGAAGAGGAAATCAGGAGTGACATTGTGATGGAAGGAGGAAGAGTTGAAGAGACCTAGAGCCGAGGAATGGGTGGTCTCTAACAGAAAGCATCGCAGTATTAAAGTAAGCTCTGCTCTTCTACTGCTAACTCTTTATTTCAGACACACACACACACACACACACACACACACACACACACACACACACACACACACAGGAGTTAAAGACCTGGGGATCCTATTGACTGTTGTTTACAAATCCTCTCCAGCAGTGACTCGCTCACTGCCTCGATTAGAAGATTAAATCACTCCTCATCTGCACATTATTTTGTATGAGGGTCAGCCGGAGACCTAAAAACAAGCAAAGCAGATTGTATTTAAATGTTATTGAAAAAAAACTAAAAAAACCAATTCAGTTTCTCAGAGATTTTGATTAGTTGTTTATTTCAGTTCTCTTAAAACAAACACAAAAACGTTCTGAAGAAAAGAATTGCTCTGTCTCAGACTCCGAGGCTGTTCCCATGAATTACAGAGCATCAGATATCCTTTCTATACTTTTCTGGCCACAAGCTTCAGAAGCCTCGAGGTTGCAATCTGATTGACTTACCATTTTTTTCATATACCATGCGTTGGGAAAACTTTTGAACAGAAAATATTAAAAAAGCAAGATACAGTCAAGAAGAATGTATATGGTTTTGGTGGGTTTTTTTAGTGACTTTTTTTAGCGATAAAAAACTTGTAAGACTAGTGTTTACCTGACATTGCATTGTGACAGGTCTGTTGCATTGGGTGAGTTAAAAGCTACTGGAAATAAAACAGTTTGTGAGTAACACAGAGAAAAATGCCATAAAATGTGTTTAACATAGTTTTCTGTGAGGAGATGATTATTTAATATTTATTTAGAAAGGAGATTTAAGTGTCTGTGCTTTAAATGTGTAAGTGGTATAATTGTTATTTTTCCTAATTTGCTTTGTATGGTCATAAGGGGGTGGTATTGAAGGGAATGAGGTTTTATAACAGCATTTACTATTATGGTTAATTCTTTTCTTGAAGACGATTCACATTAGATGCTAGCATGCTCAACTAAAAGACACTTGCCACCCCTGATCAACCGAATGCACCTTTCTCTGTCTTGCTGTACGTGTGCTCCGACTACAAGGCAACAGCACAGTGCTCACCATAACTAGAAGTCAAAATGTTCCTTCCCGCAATGATAACATCACAAGCCTTGTCAAATATGATTTCACATTACCTATGTTCAGTTCCTGTGCACTCATTATTAGTATCATTAGTAACAGCGAGTTCTCACACACCCGCTGATTTTACGAGGAACGTCTTAGATAGGGCACGTCGTAGAAAAGTCCTACCTGCTGCGTGAAAAGGCGTGCTGCTGATCAGAACCCAAATGCTGTTTTGTTGAAAAAAAGGAAGTCGGAACTTCATTAAGGCGAGGCCCGAGCTGTGCATGTCTGGATCCCTGCAAACCAGATCTGTCGTGTTTATCAGATTTTTTTAGCTTGAATCCGTCGAAAGATTACCATGGCCTTTTTCCTAGTCATTTCATCAAAGCCCTCTTCATAAGCACATGAATTAGTAATGAAAAGCAAACCTGATATCAAACCTCCTCTAATGTGTAGTGTTTTGAAAAGCTCGGTAGGGTCTCACCAGGGTTTGCTAGCTGATGCCTTTTAATTAAAAAAGGCATATGTTTGAGTTGTAAATGCAGGGATAAGGGAGGTGATATTACCTTCAAATACAGCACAAACCTTTTAGCAGCTTCCAGACTCTGTGTGTGTGTGTGTGTGTGTGTGTGTGTGTGTGTTTGTGTGTGTGTTTGTGTGTTTACTAAAATGCATTCTGCTCAGTATTTGAATAAAATCCAAGCTGCTTTGTGCACATACACAAAAAAAAGCTATAAATAAATTTTTATTATAAATAAATAAAACATGTCATGTTTCTTTTAGGATTTAATGCCATTATTTTTTTTAAATTTTATTCTTTAATTCTGTTGACTGATGATCTTTCTATAAATACAAAAAATACAATAAATAAACCTGTTTTTATCAATTAAAACACACTAGAAGTAAACAAAACACTCATTAAAATAAGGATAAGACTCTAAAACTTGAAATTAGTGAAACAATATATAGAAGTAGAATAAATGTTATACTTAGGTTCTTTTAAGAGATAAGATAAGATAAGATAAGATAAACCTTTATTCGTCCCACAGTGGGGAAATTTCTATGTTACAGCAGCAAGACAAAGAAATAAAAATAGATGCAAATATATATAAAAAAGAAGAATATACAAAAAAATAAAAAACAGAAATAAAAATAAATAATAATAACAATAATAATAATAATAATAATAACAAAGAAATAAAAATAAATGCAAATATCTAAAAATAATATACATATACTACAATACCAGTATATATACAGTACAATGTATTAATACGAATAGGAGAAAAAAAACAAAAGTACGCATATTTTTAGATTTACTAGATTTAATAAATACTAAATTTTTCTACGTTCATGATATTTCCATTTACTAAGATTATTTTTTTAAATGTTTGTTGTCATTCAGTATTAACTCGTTTTTCTCTGAGTTTCGCTCTGCTCTCTCGCTCTATTGATTCTGTAAGAAGGTCATTCGTGGGAATATTAGTGCATGTTTTTCTGAGGCACTGCGACTAACCGAGCGAATGTGAGCAGCACACAACAGCTGTACTCATGACAAATTTTATTTCTATGCAGCAGGTGATACTGCTGGACTGCTGGTGAAATGAAGCTCATTAATTCCAAGCTGTTGTAACAGTTCTAATGCTGTGTGTGTGTGTGTGTGTGTGTGTGTGTGTGTGTGTGTGTGGTGGTGGTGGGGTGATGATGACGATTTATTTATTTATTACAATTAAACTAACAACCAAGGTATTTTTAAAACATACTATTTATATGTTTATGTTTTCATGTAATATACAATATGTCTAAAATTATTCAAATGTTTCAGCAACTATTCTACATTCAATAAAAAATGAAAAGCACATGGATTGCATTTCTACATGCATGAGTAATGGTTAATATGCAAATGGGAAAAAATATATTTTATTTATTTACTTTATTTTATTAAGAAATTCTATATTTTTACAGTATTAGTATATTTAAAGTACATTTCATTATTAAAAAAATATTTTTTTTTTGTCACATAATCCTATTTATTTGTTTATGTTTGTTATCTTTCAGAAAATCATGTTTTATAATCTCTTAATAGATCAAAATGAAAAGGAATAATTTGTCCATACCAGTGTTTCGTCTCATTATGAAACATTGTATAATGTGAGCAATGTGCCATTTGGTTGAAATTTCTGTGCACCTTTTATTCAGCCCTTTGTCATTATACACTCAGAGGCAGCCCCTCAGATTAAAGCAGAACTGAACTCGTGCGCTTGCCTTTGGTGCCTCTCATTGCTACAGAACAGATCCCTGTGACTTCAGTCTCCATGGTGACTTTGAGAGAAGGTCCTCTCCGCAGGCACAAGCTAGCCTTGCTTTTGAAGCTAAGGCTGTCACCTATTAGCGCTTAGCTTAAGCACGGGGCGATGGTACTCTGTGCTGGTGTGTGTAAGTGTGAGAAGGGGGACACTGCGTGCACGACATGGCCGCACAATAAATTTTTCCCTCAGTGCCGCCTCTTCCACAGCCTGGAGGCGATAGTGAGATAGGGTGGAGCTCTCCTCCATTTGTGTGATTAGGTCACAGTTAAAGCGTAATTAAAAGCGTTTAAGTAGACATGAATCTGTGTCAGGGGATGTAGGGAGCATCCTGACGAGCGAAGCGATGGTAATTAAATGCACTTGCAGGTTATTCAGTGTGTTGGGTGAACAAAGTACTTGCTTTCTGTTTTTCATCCTGTCAGTTTCGTAACCCTGAGAGCAAAAGACAATGAGTCTGCTTGTTTAAAACCTACTTCAGCCTGTCTGTATATAGACAGCTGATGTGTGTGTGATGCAAAAATCATCTGAAAGAGAAAGATGGAGTGAGAGAAAGGGAGTGACAGAATGAAAGAGAGAGAAAAAGAAAGAGGGAGAGAAAGAAAGAGAGAGAGAGCCCATCCCACAATTTCTCTTTGGTCCATTAGCAAATTACCTCCTATTCCAACATTGCGATTAGATATACATCTTGAGAATTAATTTGCCGCTTACTTTGAATACAATTAAGTTCACTCTGTGTGTGTGTGTGTGTGTGTGTGTGTGTGTGTGTGTGTGTGTGTGTGTGTGGCAATAATAGAAATATCTGACCTTGTGGGGACAGCTGGATGGACAAAAGATTTTTTTGTTGTTTGTTCACAATACAGAAAAAGCTTAAAAAGGCAAAAGCTTTCCTGTTTGTTACTGAGGTTAGGTTTTTAATGTAGCCTAGCATTTACTCGCTATATTATTAATGATTTCAATAGAATTATGTCATCAGAAGAAAGGTAAGTATTTGTATGATTTTATTTGTATTAAGAATAATCTCAAGAAATAGAAAATACGTAAACAAAGAACAAAAAATACCACAAAGCTTTGTGTGAACTCGGGGTGGACTCCAGCAGTGACAGGGTCTGCTAGAGTTGTATTGTAGGGGTCTTTGTAAGTTCGTTTGATGGTGCTTATGGTGGTACTTCTGAGAGAGAGTCAGAAAACAGATAAGATGCATTCAGTCCACTCACTCGTTACCATGTTGACAATGCAAGGCATTTATTTTTCTGTTCTGAGCGTTATCATCTGTGTGAGCTAGCTATGTGCTATTATCCTGTGTCTTTCTGGCCAGCCCTTCAGTACGATCCAAAAACCTTGGTGTTGCCTAATCTTATAAAAATCAGCATTTCATAAGCTAGTTTTGCTCTGCACTGCACTGCACTGCACTGCAAAAAAAAAAAAAAAAAAAAATATATATATATATATATATATATAGTGTTATTATTATTATTATTACATTTTTATGCATTGTAATATTATATAATTATAATATTAATTAATTTATAATGAATTAATTTATAATAATTATTATTTTGTTATTTAGTTTAAGCTTGAAGCTATCTTGTTTCTGCTCTCAGGTTATTTTACTATTGGTAAATTATCTTGGAAAATTCATGATATATATTTCTATTAGAAGATTATAGACAATAAACCACTTATAAGCCGATTCTAGGCATTTTTACACTAATTTCAGGCTTTATTACTTATTCTATTTCAAGCAGATTATTTTGCTCTCTGTTTAACTCCAAACTCTTTTCACTCACTAAAGCAGTTTGCAGAGTGACTGTTGTCTGAAGCTGTTGCTTGCGCCCAAACCCCTCAGTTGTGACTCTTAAAAGCTTCACTGTAAAAGACAGTGGTCAAAGGTCATTAGATAGTGCTTATTCCCTTCTAAATCTAACAACAGTGCTAGTCCTGGGTCAAGGGCCACTAGCACCCAGAGTCATTTATTTACTGGTTAACAGCTTCTGTAGAGTCTGATGATCAGCATTCCAGTCATTCCGCGGCAACAGCGAACGCATCTTATTAATGCCACAATTAAATATTGAACCACAAACTGTCATTTGCAATCGAGCATTTAAATTATAGTTGAGGATTAATATGCATGAGCTGCATGATTTAAACGACTGCATGCATTAATTCTACAATGGATCAGATCTTGTGAGAGAAAAAAAACTAAACAAAACAACACAATAAAAGGAAACAGAGTATGCCACAGGTGGTAGAGTGTAGGATAAAGTTAAGTTCTTCATTAAACTAATTTCTGATGCTTCAATAAGCAGAAGGTGCTCAAAATGCCGATTACCATAATAAGGCAAGTCAGGGGATAGATAGATGGGGGCAAAGGGCTGAGTGGCTTACTGCTGAAAAAATCCCATTGTTGCTATAGCTATATCTTCTGTCATTATGTGTGCACAGCATACACACATTTCAGACTAAGCACAAGACCAAATTCTGCTGACGCAAAGGGGATTATGGCCCTAACCTCATTAATATGGCTTAATATGTCTGCCAATAAAGCTGATTTTTTAATATATTATGGTATATACTGTCCTGCTTAAAGATTATGCTTAAAGATTATGCATGGGAATTTGCTTGCACCATCTGTCAGTTTGCTAAGATGGATTGCACATTGATAATGTGATGGCTCCTAGCAACACTACATCTTGACATCTTGGTTATTTTATTTTGTTCATTTGTTGTTGTTTTTTTTTTTGTCCTGACCACTGTAATGTAATAAGACAATATAACAAAATAGGATTAAAAAAACATGCATTTATATTTTTTTGCTGTAGATAAGATTTACACAGAATTTATATATATTCATTTATTTTTTGTTATGTATCACTGCTAGGATGGGATCAGATGCGACCACACATGGTTGCTTGTCTAGTATTTAAAAGCATTTTTTTATATCGCTGGATAGATTGTACAGTATACATGTGCAGCTTTTAAACTATAATAATTATTATCGAAAAAAAAAAATAGAAAGTCTTTCAGTCTATCTATCTATCTATCTATCTATCTATCTATCTATCTATCTATCTATCTATCTATCTATCTATCTATCTATCTATCTATCATCATTAGGGAATTATTTAAGTCCTATTTAATGTGGAATGGTTGTTGGTGCAACCTAGGCTTCTTTGATCACTTCAGGAACTGGTTATCTCCTTGGATTTCCATCAGTAAAAAAACATAAACTGTCATTTCCATAGGGAAGTAGTAGCTTAGTGGTTACTGATCAGAAGGTCAGGGGATCGAGCCCCAGTATGTTCAAGCTGCCACTCTTGGGGCTTGAACATGGCCCTTAACCCTCTATGCTCCATGGGCACTGTATCCTGTCTGACCCCAGCTTCTTGACATTGCTGGGATCTGCAAAGATCTACGAAGATCCCTGTGCTGTCATGTATATGTGACCTTAAGCTCTTTTACCCTTTCAAAAATTAAAAACTTAATGGACATGTTTAAAATCCTGAATGTCCACTCCAGAAATTGACGAATGAAAAAGTTGACATGTGGACAGAAAAGCGCACTGCCTCGTCGAACCCGGGACTGCCTTGAACCTACCCTGATCTACCTTGTCTTATACTGGGCTGCAATTCCTTTGAATGCGAACACAACACATACTCGAATCCACACTTAGTTAAAAAAAAAAAAAAATTTCCAGCAAAAAATATGTGTATTATGTACAGGGCAGGGGAATGTTGTGGAACACTGATGATGTAGAAGCATGTATTTTTGTATTGTTGAGCAAAAATATCACTCTGTTGCACATAAAAGCACTATAATAATAATAATAATAATAATAATAATAATAATAATAATAATAATTATTATTATTATTATTAATTAATATTATTATTAATGTAATTGTTATTCAATGTAATTTGTAAAACAATGGACGTACCAAAGCAGAAATATATAGATTTTGTACTTTATTTACATTTTAGCATCATAAATGAGTCTTCAGTTATTAATTTTTTATAAGCAAGCCAGTGGTAAGAGTGGCAAAGCAAACTCCCTGTCATATCCACCAGGGTTTAATAGTCAAATCAAGTCAAGTCGGCTTTTATTGTCAATTTAGGTGAAACACAGTGAAACAAATCAACGTTCCCACAAGATCAAAGAGCTACATAAGACAACGTAAATTAAAAGAAAGATGATAAAACACAAAACTACACAAAACTATACAATAAAATCAAGAAAAAAAAAGGTTGCATAACTTTTGGGCTCATCATAGTGTACAATCTTAGCTAGTTTTATGTGTCCTTCTTATAGAATAATCTGTTGTTTTACATGTCATTGTGTCTGTCATTATTTATAATAAGAATTGAGTCATACCATCACATTATATGAACTATATTTGAAAGAATAGATCTCTTCTTTTCTCTCCTCGCATGCAGCTCTCCCATTTAGATTAAGCGCTAATACTGTGTTATTGCTTTAACTAGATGCAAAATGGATGTGACGGTCATTATAATACATACTCAGTGAGGTTCAGACGTTAACATAGCATATTAATAAGTACTGTCATGACCTGGCATCTGGCACTTTACACAATAGCAATTATTATCCCTAAAAGAACAAAAAAAGTCATATATTACCCACCTTAAGCTTTGAGGCAATCCATTCCCCTGACGCTGGGATTTACAAGTAAGTTTTTCATGTGGCATTAAATTAGCTTTCTTTACCAGGTAATGATGATCATTATGCTTTTTTTGTAGCATTTGCGAAATATGGTTCAGGTCAACAGGATTCATCTCCTTACCTTTATGTACAGCAACTGCAGCTTTTTGTCTTTTCTTTGGTGCGGATGCAATTTCATACGATAATTACACAATATAAAGCTCTTTGACATGAAGCCCAAGATTGAAAGCTTATGCAGAGCAGTTTAACAAAAAAAAGGGGGGTGGGGGGAATTTACAGTAGTTTACGATGTAAACATTAAAACACAAGAACAGTGCACGGAGCTGAAAGGCTCCCAAATGGTACATCAGGGAATTCAATTGCAGGCCTGAACCAGACGGAATGTTTGTAAATTGGTTTTGAAAAATTGTTCAGCAGGCATATAAAAGATGACGTTCCAATTCTGAATTAGATATAATAACACAAAGGGGCTGTAATTTAAGGAGGAAAATTCCCAACAGGGCCACAAGCAAAATTCAGTGCATAGTGACACAAGAATTGATACAATAGCTGACACAGAAGAGAGATTTTACTCATTTAGATCATGCATGCTTTACAGCAGGATGCACAATGCTGACTGGAAGAGACACTGATATGAATTGATACACTAAACAAAATGTATAATAACAAAGAAAGTAGGGATTGAGGATATATGATTGAAGTTAAGAAGTGTGTATTGCTATTAGGGATTTGCATCCGCGCTGGGATTCGACAGGACACAATAAACAGTTGCGTAAGCATGAGATTTTTTACTTTACTTTTACTTGTGCTAGCTTGAGCAAGCGGTTATTTATAAAGCTTTTGCCCCAAAGCATGTCAACATCATTGCCATGAATGTGCGGCGCAATGCATGCATTTACAGAATCTTTAGTAACTGCCTGTTCAGCATTGTGATGAATTATTTTACTTGAGAAGTTTTATATGTTTGGGAACTGAATTAATTTTTAAAATTAGTTTGACCCCTGACCTCAACATGATGACGTAGTAATCGGTTTAACTCGTTTATATGGCAAACATTTTATTTTATTTGGTTTATAGAAAGGTTTATCCCAAAACGATTATTATAATAATTTTATTCGGTTTGAGGTTTTTATATGGAGTATTTTCATTCAAATTGGACTTTTAAACCGATTACAGTGCTCCATGTAAACACAACAACTGTAAGGTCTGACAGTCACTCCGATGACTTTATCTCAGTTTCATACGTAACAGCAATAATTACAAGGAGGTCAATGAAACACTCGAAAGATTTTCCTTCCCAGACTTTTCCGCCAAACTGGTCATGCTGGATGATGTTGCAGGAAGCAAAACATTCCCCACAGCATTTCTGGACTCTTTTACTAAAAACTTCCACTGTGAAAAAAAACTGGGTGCCAGTGGTGGACGTGCCAATTCTGATGTTTTCTGGCAAATGCGAATTGAGCTGCACGGTGCTGGACTGTGAGCACAGTTCCCACTTGAGTACGTCGGATCCTCATGCTTTTACTTTCATAGAGTCTTTTAATGACAGTTGGGCAGAAACATCAAGAGTCAGGAACCTGTTATTGTCATTTCAACCATATATAGCTGACACAGTACACAGTGAAATTAAACATGTTTTTCTGCAGAACCCTGGTGCTACATAAAACAACAAATAGCTACATCACACAACATAAACCTACATAACAGGTCACAGAGCAAATGACTAAAGTAAGTTGTTCTACCACATAAAGTGCAAAACTGTAGACAAAAGTGTACTTGTAAATAAACACAAAACCCTCTCTAAACATGCACACCAGTAGCCGACTCGAGGTCTGTTATTAGGTCAGTGATTCTCTGGCAGTGCTCCTCCTGTTTTTTCTTACACAAATACAGTTCCTGATGATTATACCGTATTTTTCGGCCTATAAGCCGCTACTTTTTTCCCACGTTTCGAACCCCGCGGCTTAAACAACGAAGCGGCTAATTTATGGATTTTTCATGGGTTTTTCCCGGTTTCACAAACTTCAAGCCAAAACAC
Source organism: Silurus meridionalis (assembly GCF_014805685.1). Lineage (NCBI taxonomy): Eukaryota > Metazoa > Chordata > Actinopteri > Siluriformes > Siluridae > Silurus > Silurus meridionalis. Next base: position 14,803,563 of record NC_060884.1, on the reverse strand, counting down.
TGAGCGACATAACATTAGACCAATGAAATTTCCGTACGGAAACGAGAAAACGCACCTCACCTGTGTTCTGAGCTGCACGGCATCGAGAGAAAAACTTCACCGATGGCGCACGACGATGACAAAAGATAAACTCCCCAGAGAAATACAGTGGTACCTTGACCGACGAGTTTAATTCGTTCCGTGGACGAGCTCGTATCTCAATTGGTTAGCACATCAAATCAGTTTTCCATATTGAAAATACTTAAAATGGCATTAATCCGTTCCAACCCTCAAAATGACACCCCCCGTTTTTATGTTTCATGTTATTAAATTGTAAAATACATTTCTAAATAACATATCTTGTATAAAAACATAATAGAAAGAGTATGTAAAGATATAAAAGGTTTTATTCAGTGTATTTTCCTTGGAGATGAGACGACTTGAGCTAACGAAAACGCCGGTGGGGTGTGTGTGTGTGTGTGTGTGTGTGTGTGTGTGTGTGTGTGTGTGTGTGTGTGTGTGGAGGGGGGGTAGAGGCGATAAGCGGAGGCGGAGGGAAAACTCGTTTTTTACTATCACTCCTGTACACTATGTTTCCCTAAACTTTTAATTTTTCTTCTTTGCTAATTTTAATTTTCGTCACAATCTTCGCTTTCTGGCTTCGCTTCGCCATCTAGCAGTAGCGTCTCGAGCTCGTACCCAAATCTTTTGCTCGCGTAATAAAGCAAAAAAATCGACCGAGTGACCGCTCATACCTCGGAAAACTCGTACATTAATGCCCTCGTAGGTGAAGGTACCACTGTAGTTGTGAAAGGAAGGCGGAAGACAGTGAACAATGACTTATTGGTCGGCTACTGTTTAGATACAAGCCATTGTAGCACGAGTCTGGGTGAAGGGAGAGCTCACTAAAACTCCCGTTGCAACAGAAATCATATAAACACAGACAGGTATCCAAAACTCGTGCTTTTTTATTTTTCTTGGCAACAGCGTTATGGGTTAGTCAAAGAAACTTAAAAATGAGCATCAGAAAATAAAAAGAACATAATCCTCGGTCTCCACAAACGCAGTAATATCGGAAGAATACAGTGGCATGCTGTATTCCCAAAATACTGCTATGCTCCAAATAGAAGCGCAACATATTGCATTAAGTGTCTTTCGTTAAAGCCTGTGTAAAGTTCATTAGTTTCAGTGTAGACAGGTGTGGCTTATTTATGTTAAAAATAAAAATCGTTGTCAAATTCAGTGGGTGCGGCTTATATAAGGGTACCCTTTATAGTCCGGAAATTGCGGTACATAGATTATGCCACTGTCCAGCGCTCCTCATGTAACAGCCTACTTTCTTGACATGCATAGATTTGCTATCTGGAGGAGCTGGACTACCTGTGCAACCTGATCAGGGAGCAGGTACTGCCTCATGCTAAAGGGAGTGACAAGGATATAAAACTAAAGACGAATCAGTCAGGAGTGATAATGAGAATGCAATTGTTTGTGGCCACCACCTGAAAACCACTTGCTTTTTGTCTCGTTGTTTTCCCTCTCCAGTGCACTAGTTAATACTGTCATTTGGACCAAAGCTGGTGGAAATAATTCATAATTATTTATGCTTCCTTACTGGACAGACGGCTTAAACTGTAATGACTGAATGTTTCCTTAATTCTGTTTAAAAGCAATTTTAGTGCACTTCTAAGATCATGATCTTTTCTTTGACAGTGATCATCCAATGTTAGTGTTGTTCAAGGATACTTGTCAAGGAGGCTAGAGATTACAAAGTAAAAAAAAAAAACATTTTTATACCCAGTGCTTAGCTAATATTTATGAACCGTCCTTGGCAGCTTAGGTGTTGACAGTTGTATTTACTGTTCGTTGCTTGCTCATGCATAAAATATTCTTTGTCAGTCCAAGAACATCCATAAATTAGAGCTTCTATGTATAAAAAAAATAAGGTACTGTATGTATGTCTAAACAAAAGCGTGTTAATATTCTAGGTATAGTACCACAATCCCCTTAATTCGGCTGCTCTTTTAAAGCTGATGGACAGCAGAGTGTGTTTATGTATTATAAAGGGACTGTCCTGCAGTTATTAATGTCATAGTAACTGTATTATGTCTCTCTTTGTCTCTTTGTTTTCTATAATCTATAAACATTTTTTGCTTATATTTAGAATTGTATTCTGCACAAGCAGTTTTTTTTTGTAGCTACAAAATATCATTAAAGACATTTATATCATTAAAGAAATTTGCCAGGGGTTTATGGTGGCCAAAATAAACAACAAAAAAAAAACGAAGGGACTTTCAGTGAATTACTTTTCATTGATCGGTAGACAAAACAACTGTTAATTACGGGAGAGCAGGCATTAATTGAAGCAATGAAATAGTGAAAGGCCCACGCTCACCTCCTACGCAAAGAAGGATGCAAAAGATTTTATCGAGTTTTGAGCCTGTGGGGCAGAGCTGTGAGTGTGTTTTCTTATGATTTTTTTTTTTAACCCCCTGACCTGTCTGTTTTATGACATATATAAATAAAGGCTATGGATTTGTGGCTACACGGCTCGGGTCTTTGGGCTGCAAGGTTGACTTCAGCCGCACACTCGGGATCAGCAGATGCCCGTGACACTACGGACGACGTAGTGATTTATTCTGTGTTGTGTTTGCCTTTAATTTTCTGTTGTCAGTCATCTGTCGGCGATATCGAGAGACGGCAGCCTGAGTGATTTAATGGAGATGAATGCGCCTTTTTCTTTCAACTTGCACACACAAAAGCAAACGCACACACCTAGGTGTCACACAAGGGTCTGTTCATCAATCCGGGAAAATCATCTTTAGAGGTCGATAACAGTGATTAAAGGTAATGCACACACACTTGAGCATTTGGGAGTTCATGTTAGAAATCTATTTGAGTCCCAGGGATCCTGTGTAAATGCTAAAGATGAGTGAAAAAACAAGTGTCTTAGTAAGGTCTAGGCCATCACAAGCCTCCCGAACAGCACCCTTGTGAATTGACAGATTGTACATGGGTCAGGAATTGTACTGGCAGGATAAAAAAAATTCCCCAAAATACTTTGTGATAGTGGTGGAAAGTGCTGTCCATCCACAGTCTCTCATAGGCTGTTCATATGTTGCTCTGGTAATGCAAAAATTATATATGTTTATACTGGCCAATGACTAATATTCTCGAAATGCATTTAAAAATGTATAGCTATTAAATAATGTCAGCATAGCATGTCTTTATTAGCATTATGTCCAAGATGAATGCAAGCCATGAAAATTTAAGTATCTTGAAAGTGCTTGTATTGTGATGAGAGAAAATTCCCTGTGCTAGTACACTGTTTCAACAGTATATATTAATGAAATAGTGTTCCTTTGCCTGTCCAAAGTTATATTTATGACAGGCACTTCAATAGGATGGTCACTGGCTTCCTAAGTGGTACAATAGAAAAGCTTTAGCCCTGTCATCAGGAGATAGCAAGTAAACAGAAAAATGTTCCAGGGATCATCAGTTTGAATCTCCATAATAGCGTGGCCAATGTTCCCCCATTAAAAAAAAGAATGGCTTTGTTCCGCTTGTAAATTAAAGATACACGAACTAATCGTAGGTATCTATAATTTTTCTTATCTGGAATAGAACAGTTAGCACTTTCCTTCCAGTGTGTTTAGCAGTTTGAAATCATTTAATATCACAGAGGAAGCATGTTAGCCTTTTGTAGCTGTTGTGTATGCCTGGTTGGCCTGGGTACATAGGGATTGGCAACTAACCAAAAAGATTTGAGAAAATTACCAGAATCCTTTCTTTTTCTTAATGCCAAATATTTAAACAAGTGATCATTGCCAACCATGTTCTTGGAGTTCTTCTGACATATTTCAGAATTCACCTCCAGGTCTAGTACCATGGATCCTAATCCAATTTAGGTCTGGAGGTTCCAGGGAAATCTTTTTATCAAACAGATTTTTATGAAATTTTTATGAAATATTCTAAATCTAAACTTGTACTTAACTTTAAATCAAGCGTGTTGTTTTGTTCCAGAGAGAAAAGCATTTTTAAGTGCACAAGGTATATGTAGGACGTCTGCCTCGACATACATCTCACTGTTTTGAATTATAGCCAGGATGCGGAGAAGACTGAGCCAAACTGATTATAGCAGCAAAGTGAAGATACATGGGAAATGCCTCAAGGCTTATGTTGTCTCCCAAACAGAACATACCAGTAGTTCTAAGACAACACTTGTGCTTTTTATGCTCAGAGATGGTCTTGCTTTGTTGATGTGCATAAAGTTTTTTTTTTGTTTTGTTTTTTTTTCTGGGTGGGGGGAACCATTGTTTTGTTTATCATTCATATTGTTCCATATGCATTAATGGAGAAGGAAAATGAGGAGGGTATACATAAATATAATGGTAAATATAGCGAATGTGGCACAGAGTAATATGACTTTACTGAGGCTTTGACAAAATGTGATTCTCAACATGTTACTGGCTGTTTTTTTTTTTTTGTATCATATTTGAATACAAATTATGACATTAATTAGCAAATGTGTTTTATTGTGGCAATAATGTTCTCATAAAACGAGTACTATGATGGCTTTCTGCCAAACATGAAGTCAAGCTTTTGTCTAAGTAAGAAAAAATGCAAGAACTATTTTCAAATTATTATTCCTATATAAATATTTGTATTCCTTTTTATGCACATGCTTACATTTTTGCTTTGCTAGAAATGAATTCATGTTCACATGCACACTACCTAGACCTTGGGCTGAAAGATATTTCTGTTTATATGATGTCTGTAATTTTGTCCTTCCACAGTCAAGCCTAAGCTTAAACATTCATAACATTCATATTGCATCTTCTACAGTCTCGGCCACAAATGCATCAGTACTAAACTGAGCCACATTCACTTTTTACTGTATTGCAGTCGAGACAACTGCTTAGGGAGCACAGGAGTGAATGTTGGTGCTAAAAACACATCGCTCTGGTCTCATTCAAGGATCTAGTGTCTAGTAGCAGCTGACAGTTCAAACTCCGTCGTGATCTACATGGTCTACCCTCTGCCTTGTTGAGTATAAATTCATTTTGCTTAATATTTAATGGAAACAGCTGAACTTTTTGAGTCAGTTTATAAATTTATGAGTCGAGATCTGCTGTATAATGTTGCTCTCACTGTCTAGTGTTGAACACTGGTACAGGTCATTGTCGTTCTTTTTTTAAATATACACATATATTGATAGCTCTTTGAAAACTTTCGCTTACATAATGTTATACCACTCATACACACACACGCACAAAAGACATCAGTCCAGTGCATGCTCTTAAAAGTGGGATGTCAGAACTTGTCAGAACATTTTTGACCTCTGTGCATTCAAAATACAAAGTGGGGAAAAAAAAAACCGCTTTGAACGCCCCCATGTTCGTCTCTAGTTGGCAACAAGCGAGATAACGTGTGATGTGTGATGCACAGTTACCTCCTCGAAACAGCAAACAGTATCAAGTGTTATTGATTTAACAAGTTAATATATATGTATGTTGATTGATCTAAAGCAAGTACTTATATATAGCATAATGATTTTACAGCAAAGAAGTGCTACTTTACTGTTCATGCTGTGTTGATCGGATAGCACTTGGCAAACTTGGTGTTGCAGAGACAATAGCATTTTGGAATGTTTTCAAAAGGTTGGAGGTAGAGAATGGAATATAATTACATGCCCCCCTCTCTATCTCTCTCTCTCTCTCTCTCTCTCTCACTCACTCTCTCTCAATTTATTTACTACAGTTTAGAAACAAACACACGGGGACACCTTTCCATCAATAAGTATTGTTTCCCAAACCGTTACCACAAAGTCAGAGGCACACAATTGACACAATTGTATAGGATGTGGTAGCGTAGAATTTTCCCTTCATTTCAACTAGGAGCCCCAAACCTGTTCCAATACGACATATACATACATATATATTATAGGAATGAAAGAAATGCGTTTAATATGTTTGTTTGTGCCTAGATATTTTACTCTGTACTACACTATATTTATTGTCCACCTACATGAACACTATGACATACTGAAATAGACAAGTGTAAATGAAAGACAGACACGGAGCAACTTTTCCACTAGTCATGAATTATATGTTACAAAGAAAACAGTTGTGCCTGGCTTATCAAAAAATGCTGCACGTATTACTTTGGTGATAAGCTGTCTTGTATTGCTTCTTGATCACCCTGGTAGCATCCTCTCTTCCTCTTCCTCTCCCTCTGGCTCTTTTGCTTGGCAGTTATTCAGTTCACTAAACATGCTACTCGGCTTCATCCCTGTATTTACAGTAAACTGAAATGCTTTATAGCTTGGTGTGAACGCTTGAAAGTGCTTAAACCATGACACCTAGGTGGTAATTGGGTTTCACTGCGATAAAGAAAGGTTGTGTATTGAATTGCAGTGTTTTCGGCATGACAACATATATTGTGGTAAATGACCATAAAGGTTTGTGAAGTATTGTTCCATGTAACCAAATATAAGAAAGTGTGAGTGTAACAAACAACAAAAAACACATACACATTTTTTATACGTTCTTATATTTCTCAAACTAAAATTACTGGGATTAATGGAAAAAAACTTCCTGTTATACAGTGTTAAAGACAAAATCTTTACATTCAGACATACAGAAACCAGGAAGTAAGTAGCAGGTCTTATTAAGGTTAACACAGGGCAGGTGTGAGGGCTCAGAGATATGACAAAGTGATATAGCTAAGAGCTGATTCTATTATAACCGTGACATACAGTAGAGTAGGCAGTAGTTTTGTTACCTGACTCACAAGGCTGGAGATGCGTACGTCCTGGCATTTTCCCAAAGTATCATACAGCAGAAACTTTGTTTTCCTGCTGTGCAAAACTTAAAATATTTTTCATTTTGCCGTATCACTATCGTCATTGTAAGATCAAAAATTCGTAAATCGAACCGTCGTAACTCGAGTTACCTTTATTACTGTATATCTGACAGTCTAATAGAAATTAACTATTGGACGATGTATTTAAAACTAAACTAGCGTTCACTAAAAATGTATTTGTTCCGTGTTTCCATGGCAAATTATGAATAAAACGCTACATTTGAAATCCCCATACACTGTAAAAAATCTTTTATAAAAATATTTGTTGCATTCACAACCTGCAAAGTAATTGCATAGTTGCTGTACTCATGCCAAGCTGTTTTTTGGATTGTGATATTTTGTTTTGAATTGTGATATTGCTTCTGTGCTGTTTCTGTGTTCCACCTTCATGTTTATAGTTTAGTTCAGTGTTGTTACCGTAGTTTAAAGATTGCCTGACCCTGTTCCATTTTCAGACTGAGTGTGCATCATGTTTAAAATTTCCCTGTCTTGGATTTAACAAAGGATGTTTTTACCTGTACTTGCATCTGTCTGTATTCTAATAGCATTAAACACACACACAAAAAAAAAATAATAATAAAAAAGCTGTAATAAATCCATCATTTTAGTATACATTAAACTTGCAATTTACATTTCTGGTTTTTGGCAGATACTATTATCCAGAGAACTTATATTTATCTTATTTTTTATACAACTTTGGTTCGCTCAGTGGTCCATCAGTGGCAACTTGGTGGTGCTGGGATTTTCAACTCACAACCTTCCGATCAGAAGTTTAACTTAGTTCAGCTTAACCACTGAGCTACAGTACCACTTCCCAAGCACAATAAAAAAAAAAGAAGGTAAACATTTTTTTATTTTTGAATGCAAAAGATTTTAATTATAACCTTCACTGCTTCAAATACATTTTCATCTGTTTACCAGGAGTAATATTGTTTTGTTCCTAGATGTGTAGCTTCTGCTTCTTTCGGCTGCTCCCATTAGGGGTCGCCACAGCAGATCATCCGTCTCCATACCCCCCTGTCCTCTACATCTGCCTCTTTTAAACCAACTACCTGCATGTCTTCCCTCATTACATCCATAAACCGCCTCCTTAGTCTTCCTCTTTTCCTCCTTCCTGGCGTCTCCATCCTCAGCATTCTCCTACTGATATACCCCCATGTCAGATTCTGCCTGTTAACACAGGCAGAATTCTAAAATAGCTTTCTTTTTACTTTGGGTAAAATCTACAATTGATTTTTTTCATTTGTTTTCCTTAAGCATTATGGGGTTTATGGATGTATTTAAATGATCATACACCGATATCCGATTCCTTCAAATAATTGTATTACAGATTTCATGGCATGTAAAGAGCTGAGTATAGCATGACTGGCTTGACTAGTCATGACTAATTGACTGATGAATCAATTTCACACCTTTTACAGTGGTATTATTCAGAATATAACCTGATGTACTTCGAGCACACACACACACACACACACACACACACACACACACACACACACACACACAAAAACTTAGAATAATATTTGATGGAAACTTTTAAAAACAAAAATGGCCTATTTATTAAGTAAATGTCATAAATCGTCTACACATCTCCTACAGCTCAACAGAAGGCACGGTGGTTTTCGCACAGCATACCGCCACTGCATGTTTCACACTCTCAGTGTGGTGTTTAAATAATATCCTTAACAGAATGCATTAGGACCTGTGAAACGAGCATGTCGAATAATATCTCTGTGTGTGCTCATTACAGAAGAATTAGGCTTTTGCAATAACCTGTGCCCCAGAATGCTCTCTGAAAAGAGTTAGAATTAGGGCTGTTGCAGTACCCACAAACACCTCCAGAATGTTTGGTGTCCTTATTAAGATGGGTTAAAAAGGTTAAGATACCAGCTGTTTAGCTGCATCTCAATCAGTTATTTAGTTCAGTAGTCAGTGCAGTGGAATGTTACTTCCTATAAAAACTCAATGCACTGCAAAAACCAGTGAGCATCCATGTAGACCATGATCCTTTTTCTGGAAATGGCTTGTTATCTTGTTATCATTTTATTTATTTTTTGACATTTTATATACAGTGGAACCCGGTTATGTCGATGTCCTAGGGGGTTGCCAAAAAGCATCAAGATAACCGATGATCGAGATAAACAAAAATCAATATTAACGACAATATATACTCCCGGCTTCAATCGCGCACATATGGTGCTCATTTAGCATCATCACCAGCTTCTATTTAAACTTCCACACTCTCACTGTCCGTTATTGTTGGTATATGTTGGTTCACGGCGGTCGTTGTTGTCACTCATGCGTACTTACTGACAGTAAGTGGCAAATTTTCCCCCCTTGTGCTCGAGATATTAGGGTTCGGCGACATAAAAAAGTCGACATAACCGATAAAAAATGCTAAGACAAAGCGAGAATTTGGCGGTTCCACTTCAAAAACGTCGACTTAATAGGGTTGTCAAATTAACCGGGGTCAAGATAAGTGGGTTCCACTGTACTGTTAGTTGGAGTCTAATGGCTTTTATGTGTTAAATGATCCATAGTTAGAATTACAATCCTGCTTGAATTGCCAGGACAGAAATGCATTTTATTAAAACTGAGATGACATAAAATTTCAATTTTTTTATGTTTTGGGCTTTTTTAGTGACTGATTAGGAAATTAGAAAGGCCATCTTGACTGTTGATGTGAGAGGCCAGTGGTGATGTTTTACAATGAGTCATGTCACCGAAAATTGGGTCATCACTGTCCCAATTGTAGTAAGCATCCTTACCAGCTGATTGAGGCATATTAGAAGTTATAAATATAACATAGTAGATTCTCATTTCTATCCTAATTCTGGAAAAACACTATTAGATGACAGGATAAGGGAAATCAGGTGAGGAAGATTAATATGAATAATGTAGGTTTACCCTGGCACCTAGTATAGAGCTGTCTTGAGAATTTCAACTGTAAGGATCAGTCATTTAGTTTACGATTGGCCTGAGCAGCTTGGTAAAAGAAATGAGTGAAGACACTACTTTCATCACAATTAGCATTAAAAAAATTTCAAATAACCGAAGAGTGAAACAAAGTGTTTGTGTGAATGGAGTTTTCATGTTCAGTATAAATCCAGCAGGAGATGCAGGCTGGTTAATGACAGCAATTTACTGGTGCTGTTTGAACGTGTCAGTAATGAGCAGTGCTGGAGAGCAAAGGAACTGCTTTTGTGAAGATCATTAAAAAAAATAAATGAAAGGGTTTGTATAGTGGTGTATTTTAATAGGTTGTACTTAATCTCGAAAAGAAACGAAAGTGTAAATGTCCCAGTCACACATTTAATGCATTTAAATAATGTGGTCGTTAATTTTTTTTTTCCCCCCTAGTTTTCACCAGTGTGCAATACTCAAACAATACTTCCTATAACCATTTACCAATGCTTGTTCAAACCCACCTAGATATGCACAGCATTCGTGAAGACATTAGCAGCAATCATGCGAAAAGATTTGGTGAAATTTTTGGTGTGAAAGATTGTGTGAAAAGAGTGCGATGCTGAAATGAGTTTGTTAGGGTTGTAAAAACATTTTCACTAGGAGAAGGAGTGGGATTGTTCTTTTCTACTTTACTATTTCTTGTACTTCTGCAACTTTATAATGCATTAACTTTTGCTTGTTTAAGACTTCTCCAAACGGGGGAAAGTAAACAGGAAAAAAAAAGAGCATGCACGCAAAACAATTCGCCCATTCCTGTGGAATGACACAGCAAATCTCCATCACGTAGGCTGAGGTGCTCAGCAGGACCACAATACCGAGAGTACGTGACTCCATCTGCACAGGGTGAGGCATGTGCAGGCTTTTCCCCCTCTACTATAAGGTTGCTTCCATGCAATATTGGGAATGGGGCAATGGGCAAAATAATTTATAGATTCATTAAAAAAAGTGCTGCTCTTTCTTGTTAGGGAGGGAGCTTACTAAAATATTTATTAATATATACAGCACACACTACTGCCCACATGGGTTCATTGGTAAGGGTTCTGCACTGTATATTTGCTGTTCTTTTACTGGACTGAGATTGACGCTGCCAATCCTAAAGCCAGAGCTATTCTTATGAATAAAGGCAGCACAGGCTGAGAAAAACCAATGAGAAAACATCAGTTTAAATCACCCATCTGCTTTTGGATTTTTCTTAAAGTGGATGTTATTTATTGTCTTTAATTCTTTCTTTTGCTTGTCCTTATTTTGCATTCCTGTCTCTGAATTGTTTGCTCTTAGTTCTATATGTGGCTGCTCCAAAGAATTGTTTATAGTTAGTTTGCTTTTAAGCTTGTCTAACCCATATTCAGCAAATATACATACATAATTCTGGTGGCTTTATTTATTTTCTTTGGGTGGTGGCTGTTTTTGCACTATTATCCAAGCTCTAATTGATCTTGTGCTGACTGCATTATCTGTGCTATAACATTCAGTGCTGCCTTTTCTGCACTGAAAAAGCTCATTGAATTTACCTAATTTAACTGCGTACCACGTGGTTGAATTTCAAAATCCTTAGTCAAACCCTGTGCTTTCACTGGAATTGAGGAGCAAATGGGCTGCTGGTGTAACAGCCACACTTCTGCTGTAATATTCTACCGCATGTGGTAATTGTGGTTAATTCTTGGTATTCAAGTTCATGTTGGTGCTGAATGTTTTTGCAAGATTCCATGAATTCTTTTTTTCTTAATAGTTTCATGGGTTGATCACATTCACTATATATATATATTTTTTAGCTAGCAACTAGAAGCTTGCTTAATTTTAGTAATAATAATAAATAATTAGCAATTCATTCACTTTTTGGTAAGAAAATATAGTTAATTCCTTTATTAATTTTCCCATGTTTTCCACCTCTATTAATTGCTAATTTTTCTAAACTTGCAGATGAATCTTATTTTTTTAATGATCGCACAGTAAGACAGGTTTTATTTTTCTGCCGTTGTTTCTAATTTCGTAACTACACAAAACAACCATGTGTTCACATGAACAGGACAAGTGAAACAACAAAGGCTAGCGGAGAAGCAGAATGACTTGAAAAGCTTCCCGCATCGTTTAAATCGCATGTATGGGAGCATTTCCTTGCAAATTATATTTGTCCTCCCATTTTTTTTGCTGAGCTGAAAAATTATCCCATCCGTGACACAAAAAACGTAATTTGATCCGAACTGTGAGTTTTGTGTTCCAATGCACCACCACAGAGAGAGAGTGAGATTGAGGTAAATGCAATTTGTTTAAGGCATTTTACTTTGCCAACTTCTGGGTTAATTTTTCACAGTTTCTAGGCTCCAATCTAAATGTCTAATCTTCTGGCTTTTGATTCTAGTTAAAGTGCTCCACATGTTTATTCCTCTATTAGGCTGTTTAAACTTTTAATATACATTCATTTATTTTTTGTATTTTCAGTAAGTGCTTTTTCAGTCATCTACAAGCAGACACAGAGAACATGCTAAACTCCATTCAGGACATAAATAGATTAAATAGATACAATTTTATTGTTATTGCATAGTACAGGTGCACAGCAACGAAATGCAGTTTAGCATCTGCCAGAAGTGCAAATAATAGAAATTGTCCAAATTGACAAGTGCAGATAAATATGCAAATATATAGTAGGTACAGCATGTAATATATGTGGATAAATGTACAGCAAATGAATATAAAGGATATGGCAAAGAAAACTGTGCATGAGCTGCTGAGTTAGTACAAAACATGAATATAAAGGCTCTGGACAGAGTAAAAATGTGCAGAAGCTGGTAAGGAAGTACACTAAGAATAAATATAAGAATATATATGAACTAATTTTTGAGAGGTTATATTAGTGCAGGATGTGTGTAAGGCACAATACGTGTAGAGAATGTGGGATATAAAAATGTACAATATTGACAGACACTGGAACTGTGAGGTAGCAATGCTCTGTGCTCTTACAGTATAATATTTTGTTGTAAAAACACAAATAAAATAAATGAACAAATAAATAAATAATTGATTAAATAAATGATACATTTTCCAAATTCACCTTTAATCCACTGTGTTTGGTCAAGAAGAGAGAGAAAAAGACGAAGAAGAAATCTTGAAATGAAATGCAGCACACGAAAGCCCATAATTCAACCAATGTGTATTTTATAAACAATGTTTGCTTGTACCTGGGCTAATTGGTTTGAACACCTGCTCGAGAGTCAATCACAGTTTACACTGCAATAGTTAGAGCCGTGTTTAATGCATTGGTGCATTATTTAGCTCTAACTTGTTTTCAAAGCAGCGTTTCTTTAGTTGTGCCACAGCAAGAGTAATAATGAGGCTCACAGTGGGGTGGACAGTATTCTTTATTTTGCACTTTGATCAATAGACCAGGCTCGCTTGCTCATTCAATGTTAACACATGAGCACCAATATAGTCTCTCTTTTTCTCTCTCCCCCTCTATCGCTCTCATTTTCCTTTCCATTTACCTGTTACCCCAACAGGGGCCTTGGTGCTGGGTAACATACAAACAGAGTGATTTATGTTATTTTGATATTAAAAAGCTAGCCAGTCTTGCAATATCATTAACATACACCCACATACCAGTGTAACTCGTAATTTCTTAAATATTTAGAGCATTATTATACCTTAAATTATATAGTAAATGGGACATGTGTCATGTCGGCTTATGTAACGTCAGCTTGGTTTAATACATAATGCCAGTTAGAGTGGCCTAAAACTTGTGAGTGTAGGGTAACCCACCCAATGGCCCAATGACGGAATCCACTGATGTGGGCTACACGTTGTTGTAAAAGATTACTAAAATGTGTTTGAAATTTGTTACATGAATCTAATTTCTGAACTCGAATCTGACTTAAATTTGTAATAAAGATTTAACTTGAATATATCTAATTAAAGCTGATCACCTTATTGTTTGTATTTCTTCTTTAATTTTAATAGATTGTCTACCTATAATACCGATTATTATGGACCTGGAGTCGCTTAGGGCCTTGTGCTTGGCTAACTATACCTGCTTGCGTAGGCAAATTAGCCAGTCTGAATCTTAGTCAGAGGATATAACCGTAAACTAATGTTCTTCAAGTAGGCCGCTCAATGCTTGCTCATGCATAAAGAGTAGTTCATTTAGCCACTTTGTTATGACATGCTAGGTCAGCGATATTCAGATATCAGAAGGTCCCAGATGATGTGCCCTATGCTCCATCCGTTGGGACAGGAGCTGATCTAAAACCAAATACAACATGGGGTAAAAACCAACAACTAATAAAGATCATCTCCGGGACAACCGTCACATCAGTAGGAAGGAATTTTTCCCAAATCCGAGATCTTCATTTTTAGTCTGGTCTACTGATATGGGACTAAGATCATATTTTCAATCGCACTGAGACCTTTAAAATAGCACCAAACATGTAAAGGTAAAATTCATACATTCTTAAAATGTCATTATTACAGTATGCAACTATAGTAGGAGGAATTCAAGGAACTTCAAAGTCATCTTTCCATGACCCAGCCATATCCCCAAGAGTGAAAGAGGGGGCAGCTGAACAAATGGCTTTCTCTACTCAGATTAAAGAGATTCTCTACTGAGATTGGAAAGTTAATTGTTTTGTTGCATTGCATTTCTAGCCTCAGTCTGGCCTCATGAAGTTGCATAGCAGTTCTCAGGGTCTGACCTCGTGGAGAGATCTGACCATCCTTACATGAGTGCACGAAAAACAGGTGAGCGCTGATCCTGCTAATCTGTGCTTTTTGTCTCCCTGCACGTCAGTGTTAGTGCTTTGTTAATTGCTTGTGCCTGGAAAGCTAATGCCTTTGTTAAGGTGGCTTGGTTGTCTAATCCCTGCAGGAGCCATGAGGTGCCGAAGCTGTCGGCGTAAATTTTTTTTGAGGACGTCTCCGCTGATGTGGAGCTCAGTAAGAAGGCGTCTTAAATTGCATTAGTGCCCTGACAAACCTTTAGACATGCTCATTGGGTAACCGGCCACTGTTGTAATGTGCTTCACCTTGACCCAGTAAAGATTAATGTAACAAGACAGAGCAGCACAGAGAGTGACTCTTTCTGATGCAGTACACAGAGAGTATCGTACACACACACACACACACACACACACAAACACAAATCAGTGTGTAATGGACCAGACAGGGACATCAGTAACACGGCAGAGGGATTTCTGGCTCGTATAGGACATGCTGACCAGAAGTTCTGCTCTGCTGGCAAGGTGTTAAACAACATAACGTTAGGTTTGATGTTGGATTTTTTTGTTTTATTAGATAGTGTGGATTGGAACATGATTAATTTCTGTAAAGAATTTAGGGAAAAACTTGCAGTAACTCATGTAACTACATAATATTTGCTATTAGTTTCACTTTATCTAACAAATAGCTCATAGAACTATATGCTGTAAGAAGAAGACTTCAAGTGCTTAACAATAATTTATATTTAGCACTTGTAAAATTAAGCTGGACCTTGCCAACCACAGTCCCTATAATTTTACAAGCTAATTTATCTGATTTATTTTTTCTCTTAAACATGTGCAATTCAGGATCCCTCGCATTGTTTATGCTCTGAATGACGTGTAAAATTTGGCCAATAGGCAGTCGTGACGTCATTGGCGGGCGACGTCACACAAACCATGGGAGCATGATGGAAATGACATCAGCTTCTGGAAAGGAGAAGGTAAGCACTGCAGGGATGCAGGGAGTATGGCATGTTGATGCAGCTTGCGTTCCCTCAGGGAACTAGGGTTACCTACGTAACCTAGTGATGTTCTCTTTCAGGAACTTGAGCTGCATCAAAAATGCTTTGGAAATGGGTGTTCAATCACGCCATACTGACCAGTCACTGCCTAGTGTGTCTGAGCACAACCTGCATGCCGGACAGAGGAGCAGGGAGTGGCTCTGATGTCGAGGTCGTAGAACCTGACAAAGGTCAGCGGGGTGGACCAACCCGTAGGCTTACAAATGTCCTGGAGGGACACTCCAGTGGACCGGGTCTTAGAGGCTCTGAAAAGAGTGGGAAGATATGTTATGTGCCTCTTAAGGGAGGCAGATACCTAATGGCCTACGTCGGCCAAGTGCTCGAAGGGGGCTCAGTTAGAGCCGCCAGCACGACGAAGTCCCACACAGGCACTCTGGGTTGGGGCCTCCTGAGAGGCAGCGGGTTTCCTCCATCCGCAGCGATCTTTCCGGCGAGAATGGAGGGAGCCCGCGGGAGGGGAGGCTGCATTCTGAAGCACTCTTGTGGCAGAGGTAACAGCCTGGCCTCCCTCTCTGCCTGGAAGTCTGATCGGGGATCCAGCCCCTTTCAGAACAGCTGGGGAGATCTCCTGCAGCTGTAATTGCTTCCCAAGCTGGCCCGGGTCTTCTCCATCCCCAGTGGGGACTGAATGAGCCACCCAGTGGAGGCGGACTGCGCTCTGTGGAATAGCTGAAAGTCTGGCCTCCTGGTGGTGTCGAGGAGGTTCGGCCACCGCAAGTGTGAAACGCCCTTCCTGAAGCAGGGACGCTCTGATTGTCAGGGCTGCTGCACCACTTCCCGTTTGTTCACAGAGAGGACCACCCTCAAGTTGGCTGACCCCTTGGACTTAGGCTTATAGCTTCGCCTAGAACCCTTGGGCACCGCCAGCGGGGTTTGGGTGTCAACGCTCTGTTTCTGGGCCTCATGCCGCCCAGCTGTGCATAGCTGGGGCTGCGCCTGTCGAGCAGCCCCGTGAGAGTGACAGGGAAAGTACCGCTGAAATGCTGCACGAAAAGTGGCTCTCAACGGCTTAGTAGGCAGCTCTATGCCTTCAGTGATGCAACACCTGGGGAGAAATAGCCAGCTAGGGTCTCTTCAACCCTGGGCATCTCCCCATAGGAGATCTCCCCATCACTCCTCAAACCCTACTATATTTGCATATAGCAAATGCAGGGAAAGGGTACGTGGCACATATGGGGTCTCCCAAGACCTAGACACCTCGGTTTGTAGGTCGGGAAAAAACGGTAGGCTTCAGTTTCTCGTCAGGCCAAGATATTTCTAGCTTAGCGATGGCCCGCATCACTATCTCCAGGAGTTCCTCAAACAGCACAGGCTGTGAGGAGTCTGTGGGCTCACTAGCATCCGAAAACTCTTCCTCCGAGGAGAAAGAGATCCGGAGTTCCGCATCACACGCACCGGAAGAAAGGCCCACCGCAGCGAGAGCTTTCCCTGGGGAACGGGAGCTCGGCCCAGCTGGGAAGGTTGGAGAGGACTCATCCCTCTCCATGCCTTCTGCTAGTTCGGCCTGCTAACCCCACGACATTCAGCGCCGCTTCGCTTCGCTTCGCCTCGGTGAGAGCAGGGCCTAAGCCGCTAGGGAGATCACTTTCCTCGAAGAGTGATCTCCGGGAGCGAAACATGCTAATAGCCATACGGATACAGCACGGACAATCATCTCTCTCTCTCACTCAAAAGCCGATTGAGCATGCTTCAATCCCAAACAAACAACACAAATCTCATGTGTGTGTCCCCCGTAATGAAACGAGGGCAAGGAGGGACACACATGCAAAAGTTTGTTTAATTCTTAGTCATGCTGCACAGATTCACACACAAAGTGTTCACCTGAACAACAGAAACTGATCGCGCTCCCATTTTGTAGTTTTCTAGTTTGCCCGTGATTCAGAGCATGAACAACATGAACCGTTTCCAAAGAGTTTTCTCGACGCAGCCCAAGTTCCTGAAAGGGAACTGCGCTATAACTATTTTTAACCTGCTAATAAGTCATTGTAAACCAGAGATGTGTGAGCCCAGACAAGACCGTCCTGTATACCTTGTACTCACATTGTAAAAATCTTATAGACATTGCACAGACACTGTTGAAAGGTGTGTGAAGAGAACAATTGTGAGGCCCTCTTAATATTTACAGTTACTGCTAGGAATGAGCAGGAATAATAATCATTTTAATTTGCCTGTCAAAGCATGTCCCCCTTACACATTTTCTCTCCTGTTGGGTCACCTGGAAGCTTACCTATATATAATATATAACATATAAGCTCACAGAAGCCCAAGAATGGCTAATTTACTGGGATTGACAGAGGCCTGTTGTGATGGACTTGCCTCCTGGTATGGAAGGCTATTTTATTGTAGGGATTCAATATTGTGATTAGAAATAAAACAAATGCACCATTTAGAAGAGCATTTAACAAATCCAACACAATCATAGACAGGGCAAAGAGAATTTAAAATGAGAAGCAAACAAATAAATAAAACAGTGCAGATATACATGTTGCATAGACACAATAAAGAACGCACATATGTACAGCATAAACACAATGTCAAGACTTTGCAGGGTTAGTGCATAAAACTTGTAGTCAAGGTATATAGATGTCAAATTTGTATAATGCGTAACAGCTGTTCTGTTTAGTAGATCAGTGATTTGGAGTAAACTAATGCAAGGACTGGAGTGGGCATAGGACTCGTGAGTCAGGGCTGGAACTGATGAGGCTTTCAGCGTGACATTTGTAAAGAGGTAAAGGGTACTGAGTCTAGCAACTATGGCCTTTTTATGATCACAATTTGTCCTATAGATGTGTTCTAATTAGACAAGAAAATGGTAACATCTAGATATGTTGGGTCAGGGAAGCTATGGAAACTCTGAAACGACATTTTTAATAATTGTATTAATTATCCTTTAAACCATAAGAGTCTGTGCAGCTGGAGTAAAAATAGAATCAGGCAGATGTGTCTGCAAATCTGAGGTGCAGGTCAGAGGAATTTCACAGGCTGTTATCTGAAAATTTCCAAGCAAATCCCAAATACAGTATACTTTGATTCTAGACCTCTGGTGTTACTGTAGTTGTAAACTGTAATTCATTAAAACAAGACAGGAACAAAATACTAGAATCTACAAACTGTAGTTGTGGCTAGGCAGCAGAGAGGTCTAAGCCTGGTTTGTCACTCATTGCTGGCTCCTGAGAGCTTCTGTCTCTCCCTCTCTCTTGTGGGTTGATAGGCATTTTGAGTGCCTGTATTGGACAAGAGTGTGGTCCTCCGGAAGCCAGGATGTACTCAAGTATGTGGATGATTTGAAGTGGGTAGAATACAGGCAAACAAGATAATGGCATAGAAATTACAGTTTAGAAGTGTAGGTCTGAATCTTTCAAATGAGATAAGGAGACAATTGAAGCAAGGGAGGCCCAATTCTAGTGATTTGAAGGAATGTAACATATAATAAGGTAAGCTTTAATGGGCTAACAGGGCTAAACTAAGACAACAGTGTTTTTTGCAGAATAAAATGAAGAAGTGAAGCAGGGTCTGATTTCTTGCTAGCCCAAACTGTAGATTCAGTGACAGTGTGTCAGATGATTGCAGACTATGAAATGACCTAGAGTTTTGCCTTTCGTGTTGGCTTGTATTTCTTTGACACCTTCATAACGTCATCCTGATAAGATCTGAAACTCAGGTTTACAGTTGAAATTTTGAGAAAAAAGTGGACAGGCTAAGTAATTTAACAAAATGACGGGTGACAGAACAGAAGGGAAGAGATAAATGCGTTATTTAATTGAACGGTTACAACTTTTCTGTTTCGTATGCTTCTTCATTAAGTGAAGGAAACACTGCATGAAGCCATTAACAGCTTTAAATCACAAATGCAGTGGTTTGCCAAATGGCTGGTCTGTTTAAGTGTGTCATAGTTCACATTATTTTTATCGTTTCATCAAGTAGACCTAGATAATATAATACATTGCTCATTCCTAATAGTTCCACTGTCAAGCTATTGACAGATATTTGATTTTAGTACTCCCATTAAACAGCATAGCCAGCCATTACACTTTTATAAATATAAAAATATCAGCCCTATCTTATATTATTTCATGTCTTTTTTGTTCTTCTCTATTCTGACCAAATGTAAGACCTTGTCACAGGGAACGTAGTGATTTCTATTGCCTCATCCGGCAAAGGACTTGAATCTTTTACTGAAACCAACAGTTCCGCTAAATGTATTATATTTGCTCCAGTCTGCCTCTGAATCCCTCTATCTTCCCCCTGACATCAGTAACTGCTCAACAAAGGAGCTAATGAAGCATAGGAGAGAAGATTTTTTCCTGGTAATTAAGAAAAATGAATGGAGGTGACATAGAGGCTGCTGCATGCTTCATAATTGTCCTCTCCTCTATATCTTCCTCCTCCATTCTTCCTTTCTCCATCTGTATCTGTCGTCTCTGTTACCTGTTGTATCATACGTGTGATGAATGCAATATAAATTTTGTAGCTAGGGAAAGAAAAAAATAAAATATAATGTATACTTCATCAGATTTCTATTATTGTGACCACTGACTTGCTACTAAAGAAAAAGAAAAACGTTATAATGGACTTTGTTTTTGCTCCTGATTGGCAAGAATTGATTCTAATCAGCTTGCTCTACCTTCACATTGATGGCCCCTACAAAAGGTAATAGTCAGCTACAAATTGCAATTTGGGCTTCTACTCCTTTCAAGATGAGTTTGCAGCATATTGATTGTGCTTACAAGAGATCTCAAAGGATTTCTGGTCAACAAAATGAAGTGATGTTCTCAGACAAAACAATGCCTGTTAAAAGAGTGCTACTCAGCCTACATATCTGTCAGGAATCTTATAAAATATTTGCCAGTTTCAGATTTAGAATAGCAGAATGTGACTTATACAAATGTGCAAATAACAGGCACATTAAAATGTACAAGTGGTGGTTGGTATTTGTGATATGAGACCAATAGGAAATGAGCACTTGAACATGTGAAGCCTGTGGAAAAAAGCTAGCTAGCTATGTTGGATTGTTTCTTGTAAACAAAAACTAATTGTTTTTACAATTATATTTAACAATGTATGCAAAGATTTTTTACTTCTAGTTTCTTCTTTCAAGACATACAAAACAGAGCTGAGATTGCAATATTTTCTTTATTGTGTATATTACACATGCTGTTGAGCTTCACATGTGTTGTGAAAGCAGTGTTAGCTAAACAAACTAAAATGTATAAAGAATTTAAGAGACTTTTACTAAGTGTAATCCTTTCACATTGCAAAAATTGATCAGGTGTGTGAGATAGGACTGAAATGATTCCTCGAGTAACTTGAGTAATTCGAATAAAAAAAATGCATCAAGTCTTCATTTAGTCCATTTAACTACACACAGAGCACTGTGTTTTCCCACAGACCATTATTACTGACACACCACCTGCTAAACTCTGAAGCGCTCTGGACAGGTAAACACTACAGTGAGGAAAATAATTATTTGATCCCCTGCTGATTTTGTGAGTATACCCCCTTCAAATGAACATTCTATAATTGTTAAGGTAGGTTTATTTTACAGAGAGAGATAGAATATACAAAATCCCTAAAAAAACATTTAAAAAAGTTTATAAATTAATTTGTATTTGATCAAGTAAAATAAGTATTTGATACAGAAACAAATTAGCAAGAATTCTGACTACCACAGACCAAAATTAGTACTGTCCCTTTGGAAACAACATCTAATATCATCTCATTATGTGAATAGAAGACACCAGTCACAGACTCAACCTCTTCCATTCAAACCGCTCCACCACCATGGGCAAGACCAAAGAGCTGACAAAGGGACAATATTGTAGACCTGGAAAATACTGGAATGGGGTTCAAGACCATCAGATTGTTGTCTTGGCCATATGTTTTGGGTCATTGTCATGATGATAGACTAATCCCTCACCCATCTTCATGTTTTGGCTGAGGCCAGGAGGTTCTCATCCAAGATTCTACAGTTCATGGCCAAGTTCATATAGTGTTTTCCTGTACCCTTCGCAAAGAAACGGCCCCAAAACAGAATGTTTTCTCCCCCATGTTTAACAGTAGAGATAGTGTTCTTGGGGTAATAGTCAGCATTTCTCTGCCTCCAAACATGGCTAGTCAAGTTGATGCCAAAGAGCAAAATTTTGGTCTCATCTGACCACATCCCATTCTCCCAAGCCTTCTCGGAATCATTCAGATGTTCATTGGCAAACTTCAGACTTGCCTGTTCATGTGTATTCTTGAGTAGAGGGACCTTGGCGTGTTACTAATGGTTTTCTTGGTGACTGTGGTCCCAGCTCCCTTGAGACCGTTAACAAGCTCCTCCCGTATAATTCTGGGCTGATTCCTTAACTTTTTTGAAAATCACCCTTACCCCATGAGGTGAGATTTTGCATGGTGCTCCAGTGGTCCGATTTGTCTCTGACATCCTTTGACAGCTCTTTGGTCTCCATGGTGGTGGAGAGGTTTGAATGGAAGAGGTTGATTCTGTGATAGGTGACTTTTATACACATCTTCTTTCGGCTGCTCCTATTAGGGGTTGCCAGAGCGGCTCATCCATCTCCATAATACTCTGTCCTCTACATCTGCCTCTTTCAAACCAACATGCAGGTGTCTTTCCTTATCAAATCCGTTAACCTCCTCTTTAGCCTTCCTCTTTTCCTCCTTCCTGGTGGCTCCATCTTCAGCATTCTCCTACCGATATACCCCATGTCCCTCCTCTGCACATGTCCAAACCATCTCAATCGGGCCTCTCTAACTTTGTCCCCAAAACATCCTACATGCTCTGTCCCTCTAATAAACTCAAAATTTAACCCAACCTCCACCTTGAACTAGTCTGTCATTCCTACTGCACACTTCACTGCTGTCACACTGTCCTCATACATTTCTTACACCACCCTCACATACTTCTCTCCCACACCCGACTTCCTCATACTATACCACAACTCCTCTTTCAGCACCCCGTTGTATGCTTTTTCTAACCAGTACACTCCTACTCCATTCCTCATGCATCCACTCACCTTCCAAAATTTTTTAAAAAATCTTGTTAAAAAAACCCTGCCATCTCTCCTTAGCATCTCCATGCTTCTACTGGTATGCCATCTGGTCCTACTGACTTTACACTTTTCATCTTCTTAATAGCTGCTCTCACTTCCTCCTTACTAATCCTCTCCACTTCCTGCTTCACCATCTCCACATCATCCACCCTACAGACCACCATCTCTCACCTCCAATACCTTAGAGTCTCCAATCTCCTTCAGGTTGCATCTTCTACATAGAATAAAGTCCACCTGTGTGCACCTTTCTCCACTCTTATATGCCACCCTAAGATCCCCCTTCTTTTTAAAATAAGTGTTTATCACTGTCAATTCTATCCTTTTAGCAAAATCTACCATTACCAAATCTACCTATCACATCTATTCCCTACATGGCCATTAAAGTCTGCCCCAATCACCAATCTTTCATTGCTAGGTTCACCTTCCACCACTTCATCTAACTCACATTTCAGAATGTCACAACCATCTTCACAACTTACTTGTGGAGCATAAGCACTGATGACATTTATCATCACCTTGTCAACTTCCTGCTTCACGTTCATCACCCTATCTGAAACTCTCTTTACCTCCACTACACTCTTACTGTACTCTTCCTTTAGGATCACCCCTACACCATTTCTCTTTCCATCCACACCATGATAGAACAGTTTAAACACTGCGTTGGCTTGTGCAACCCTAATGGCTGGGTTAGGTGACTTTTATACACATAATGAGTCGATATTAGGGACTGACTAATTTCGGTGTGTGGTGGTCAGAATACTTGTTCGTTGGTAGAAGATCAAATACCTATTACACTCGATCAAATACAAAATAATTTATATATAATAATAATAATTTATTATTATTATTTGGATTTATTTTTTTTCTCACTGTTAAAATAAACCTACTATATAGAAAAATTATTTGTAAGGGGTTAAATTTACTAAACCAGCAGGGGATCAAATAATTATTTCCCCCACTGTATGGAAGCCTGTTTGTGCTCACTTCCTCTTTCCACAATTTTGACTTTATTTCTCTCAATTTTGACTTTCTTTATTCTAAGAGTTTTATTTTATTTGCCAAAAACGGGCTTCCATACAGCACAGAAGAAGCTGAAAAATGGAAGAACAGGGAAGCAGTGAGGAGAGGATTTAGGTCAAACAAAACGACAGAAAGTTTCCAAAGTTTGGGATAATTTCAAACTAAAGCAAAGAAAACACCATACAGTGCGTTTACCCTTTTTAAAGTAATTTAAAACGGATGAAATAGGTTTAGTTTGCACTTTCAGCAACAAAAATGTAAATTATTTTTAAAAGAAAACAAATAACTTGTTCGTTTTATTTGTATATGTAGTACTACTCAATAATAAAGAAAAAGTACTTTTTATCTGATTAATTGATGGAATAATTGGTAGAACACTAGATTACTAAAATAACCGATAGTTGCAACCCTGATGTGAATTGGCCTCATGAGCTCGGAAGAATTCAGCCCCAGTCTCTATTTTATATTTTTCTGTACTGCATATACTGTAAGTGGAGGTACTTTTGTTTTTGGTTCCACAAAAAAAACAATCTACTTTAAGTTATGCACTGGTAATGATGTTATAGATGAGCCTTATTGCATGTATTTTTTTCACTTGTCCTTTTTTAGGTCTATTCTATCTATTAATTCAATCTATTTACCCTATACAATACAAGAGTCATTACTGTAAGTCTTCTGTCATAACAGTTTGTGCAAATTCGTGCAACACTTTACTTTTTTCTGTATTACTTACTGTTAATATAAATATCCACAAATTATACACATTATATACATCACCAATTCGTCTTTGGCTACTTTTATACATTTAATGCCCACTTTATTAGGAACACCGGTACACCTTCACATTCATGTAGTAATCTAATCACCCAATTATATGGCAACACCAATGCAAATGTTCACATTAAAAATAAGAAGGAAGATAAACTGTAATTTTAGTGACTCTGTTTGTGGAATGGATGTAAAAAGGCTGGTTTAAGCATTTTAGAAACGAAAAACTTTTAGTGAGCGACGGTTCTGTGGTTGGAAATGCCCTGTGAGGTCAGACTAAATTGGCCAGATTGGTTCAAGCTGCCATAGTGACTCAAATGATCACACTTCACTGTGGTGAGCAGTAACGCATCTCAGCAGGCACACAACATTGAACCTGGAGGTGGACATGTTAGAACAACAGACTGCATTGGGTTTTGGATTTATGGCTAGCATGGGTATAGACTTATTGCATTTGAAAAAAAATGTTCTGGTCCTCAGCTGTCCAGTTTGGGTATGCCTGTAATAGCCTAAGATTTCTGTTCGTGAAAGGAGTGAAAACCTGGTGTGGTCTTGTATTATAGTACTCCTCTAGTAGTTTGATATGTTGTATGTTCTAAGATGCTTTCTGCTTACTATAGTTGTTGTGATTATTTGGGTCACTTTAGACTTCTTATCAGCTTAAACCAATCTGATTCTGCTCAGAACTTTCTTATCAACAAGGTGTTTTAGCCTGGAGTCCCGCTGCACACAGGACTTTTTTTTCTTTACAACATTTTGTGTAAATTCTGTGTAAACTATTGTGCATGAAAACCACAGGATTGGAGGATATTCTAAAATACTCGAACCAGCCCACCTTTTTTCAGCATTCGTGCCTCAATAGAAGTCACAGAGATGATTTTCTTTATTTTGATGTGAACATAAACTAAGATGTAGAATTCTATGTATTGTGCTGTTGGCACATGATTGGCAGTTACATAACTGTTTGAATGTGCATGTGTACAGGTGTTCCTAATAAAGTGGATGGTGAGTGTATGGTGTACGTTGAAACCGCTGCTGATTAATTTCTAGCACAGCTGAAACCTGAACTCAGTTTAGAGTCCATGCTGAGAACCATGTGATCCTTGTGCAGCATATTCAATCCGATTCAGTAGTCAAGCAGTAAATAGAAAATTTTGAAGTTATGTTTAGTCAAACTTTGGTTATCACAAATAATTTATGTAATTCATCCTGGCCTGACCTAGTTTCACCACAGTAATACTGATCATGTTGTTGCCTTGCAGTTATATATGCAGCACCATTGTGCGAAAAAAACTATTTCCATCAAGCATAGCATCAGAAAGGTATAACGTAGCAGTCTGGCTATTATCCAGCAGTTTGACAGTCCCGTGCAGCTGTGTGAATCATCCTGCCTCTGAATTGAAATCTACAGGTCTAGAGGTGCCATTTGAGCACACCAAGGGAGGTCTAATGATGCCTGTAATGCTGTTTATGATGGTAATAATAGTAGTAATACTGAAATAATGACAGTGCTCTGTGTAATAGTAGTTCATCGTGTGTAGCGCAGAGGTCTTCTGCGTGCAAAGATTACTCTGTCATTGTCCCAGCGGGTTGCAAGACTCTCAATGTTCAGCTCTATGATTTGGCTCGCTCGAGTGTGGAATCCAATTGTGTGAGTGCGTTGTTGCCTGTGTGTGTGAGCGTGCGTGCGCGCATGCGCACGGGAGCGCTTGTGCATGTGAGAAAAGATCGCTTATGTAGCATGTGATATGTGCATGTGTGAATGTTTGTATGTTTTCTTTTTTGTCAACACTGAAATATCTTGCATATATTTTTCTGATCTTTAGTACTTATGTTCAATTGTTATACTGAAATTGCTTGGCTTTTCTGCACAGTAGGTGTGTGTTTGTGTGTGTGGTGTGCACTTACATAATTCCAGTGAAGCTAAGACATTCGGTCTGCTCTTTCATTCACACCAAACTTACAAAATTACACAACCAACGCATTATAATCAAATGTATATATAGAACAAACTATAATATGGCAAAGACCTTTTTATACTGTATTTAATGCAATTAATTAAAATTATATCCTGTTTTTATATCTAATAAGAAACTGTTAATAAATTGATTTCTATTTACCAGAGAAAAATGTAAAATTTTATGGTGTGCCAGAGTTTTCTGTAAAGCATTTATGGAATGCAAGTTCCTTTAGCATAAATAGAAAGAGTCTTAGGTCCCAGCGATTATGTAAAAACCAGTAAGTCTCCCAGTACTGAAGGACAGAAGAATTTCACGTTTCTGTGTAACATGACAAAATGGTATTTTTTGTTATTACCTGAAAGAGAGAAAAAAAAGTAAAGCTGGTATATAATTGCTGTATATATCTGCTATACACACATTGCTCAGCAATAACATAAATATTTTGCTGGTTTCCCATTGTTCTGGAAAACAGCTCTGACTTGTCGAGTCAAGGACTCCACAAGATCTCTGAAGGTGTGTTGTGATGCTGTATATGGCACCAAGACATTAGCAGATCATTTAAATCCTGTAATTTGTGAGGAACTGTAGGGTCTTCATGAGGCCCATGACCCTGCTGCTGGTCTACTAACCTCTGAATAACGGGAACGCCCCACAAGACCTGTTGACCTGCCAGTCAACTAGCATTCATAATTTTGCTCTTTTCAGAGTTTCAGATCCAAAAAATTGCCCATTTTTCCTGCTCCCAACCTATCAACTTTGAGAACAGACTGCTTACTTTCTGCCCAATAGTAATAGAGACACTGTGATAAAATATTAAACGTTCAATTCCGGATGCACTTGGAAGAAAAAACAAAAACAAAACTGAAAATAGCATATTTTAAATTATTTTGAAAGACTTTTTGTATAATTGATTGTATTAATATTATACTTTTTTGATTTTGTGCAATTGTATTAATCTGAATTGAATAACTACAAACTAATAAAATATTTACACTTTAAATTTTTAATTAAATGTATCATAACAAATTGGAAAAAAAAAGTATCAAACCAAGTAGTAAACAAAATATTTTAGAACAAACTTAAATTATTGTGCAAAACAGCAGTAATACAAACTAGAACCAACCTCATACTGTAAACAACCGATGTAGCCACAAGTCGAGAACAAATTGTTTAAGACTACACAAATTTTAATGTAACTGCACATACAGTAGCAAATTAGACAGCTTTCTATTTCAATAAAATGGGAGGTTTCTCTTCAAGGTTTCTCTTAAAGATGTCATGCTTTCAAGTGGTGAATAAAACCTGTATGGAAAAGTGCTTCGACATTGTACCCACTCTTACCGAACAGACACTGCATATTGCAAATTTGTTGTTGTCATCATAAACTTAAAAATGCTTAAAAAAAGACTGCCCTTTCCTATGTAGCACTGTGATTACAGCTAGAGCAAGAGTGTAATCTGAGCGCGGCATATTTTCAGTTTGTATTTTCAACCTTTTTTTTTCTTTCACCGGCCGAAAGTCCAACGAATTAAACAAATTATATTTGTTTAATTGGTTACTTTGTACAATTGCACAAAACACAAATAAGTGACATAGCATGAGCCGCATTTGGTCTTATATGTGGCATAAGGTGTGCAGTGAAACCTAAAACGTAAATGGTGTAGACATGACAACCCAAAGGCATCCAGGTGTGTAACAAATGGAAAATACTGGGATAACAGCAAAGGCGCGGGCATCTTTAGCTTTACAGTTGATTCATTTCAGTGCACCCCTACTGAACATGCGCTGTTATATATGCTCAGCCAGAGGCTGCTTTGTGTACTTCTCACCTTCCTTGTTCTGACAGTGCCTATGGGCTTGACACACTGCCACCCTGTAATATTGCACACCTCAACACACTGCCATCCTTTTACCTGACAAAACAAATATTCAAACAGCACACTTCAGAATTCTAACATTACCCAAAGTCAGGATTTATAGCTCTCAAGTTTCAAGAGGTGCTTGTGCATGTGCGTCAATGTATATACACAGATTTTTTATTTTTTTTTTACCCCACACTAAAAGCTAGAAATGAGTATGTTGGTCAGCATCATTTAAACAAGCTGTTGCTGACATTGCATACCAGATCTTTTAAGGTGAGAGAGAAGATAGAGAGAGATAGAGAACGATGAAGAGCTAATTGTGTATTCAGGGCAGAGTTACTATTTTATAACAGTGCTGCTATTTGTCCCATATTGCCTGTTAGGTTGTGTGGTTTCTAGTAGGAGCTTCCACATGTGGAGGCTCAAAAGTAATTAATGACACGAAGGCCTGATTTATGAGATTGTTTTTCCTCACAACGAGGGACAAAAAGATAACACGATACGCGTTATTTATAAAAATAGAAATCATGAAAGCGGAAAAAATTTATGCAAAATAGCAAGGATTCGCCTCCTGGTTCCTGTTTATGTATCAACCATAATGAATAGATTGCAGTAATTGCAATCGATAGTACATAAGTCAGTCCACAGTGTTAAAACACGGAAAGCGTAATTTCAATGTGGTTCGAAATGTTTCATGGACAGTTGATTCCATGAACCTCTCCCGCTTGACCTCCATCTATAACGTCCTCCTCCTCCTCATCCCAGCTTCCTTGTTATTTATTTATTTCCACTTACTGCTGTTAAGAGCGGTATATTTTCCTGTCTGGGGTTGAATGCCTGCAAATAGATTTATTAGCCAATTTTGCAATCATGACAAGGGTAATGTGCATGTCGGTCAGCGTTGGGGAACGGGAGGCAACGGTGCGTGTGCTGCGTGGACGGACAATGCTGTTCGACGTTTTAAGAATGACTGTACCTACTCAGGCTGCAAATACGGTATTCAGAGATCAGGAAATCATTAATTTAAGTCATGCTGGTGTGGCACATGTGAGAGACCAAGGGGTAAATGAAAACGTAGTGCTTCATGGCCTCAACAGAAGGTGCAGCGTTAATGAAACAGAGTATATGCCATAGTGGCAACGCTGCAGCTTTGTTTTGGATTTGTCATCATATTGAGAGGTCATAAAGATGACAAACTTTCATGGACCAGATGCGTCCTTATCCGATGCCGACGTTCTGAGCATAGACGTTGCTTTCGGCCTTGCTGCCATCTGTATTTCTGCTCTTTCTGATATGACCCATATAGCCCCAGGGATTAAAAGAACACTGGGTTATAGCATTTTATAGCACAGCGCTTTTGAGTTTGCAAATCCGAATGTTCAGAAGGCGTTTTCTAAAACAGCACAGCTCTGAGAGTAGTGTTAACTTTAAGGTAAATCTTAGGTTTATATTGAAGTATATTCAAAGTTATCACTTTTATAGTGTGTTATTAGTTTTATAGCAAAAATAAGCTAACTTGATGTTCAGCTTAATCAAATGAATTAACAAGCAGTGGATACCATTGTCTACTCACAGCTCCTTGGTTAAAACCTATGCGTTTCTATGCATGTCCTCCAGTATCCTTGTCGGTTTTCTTCAGATTCTCTAGTTTCCTGTTAGTAAGTAGGTACTGTAGCCCCAAAGTGTAAATGGGTGCATGAATGTATGCGTGTGTGTGTGTGTGTGTGTGTGTGTGTGTGTGTGTGTGTGTGTGTGTCCTGGAAGGATGTATTCAAACTATTGACAAGGATAGATGCCTTACCTGAAAGCAAGTTATTTTTTAATGAGAAAAAAACAAAAAAACAAAAAGCATATACCCATTGGCCTGGTGATGCTTTGTATAAGGATATGTTTAGTTCACCTTGTTTCCAATGTCAGCGATTTTTACAATTCAGAGGTGTCATTTTTTGTTTTCTTTAATACTAAATTAAAAAAAAGTTTTGAGAGAGAAACAGAGAGGCTAGTAAAGGACCAGCTGCATCTATAGTAGTTGCTACAAAAATAGACAGAAAATAACTTATCTTGTTGAATGTTCCAACAACATTACCTGTAACTATAAACCACTAAGAAGTATGGTCTTTTAATTAATCATTTTGTGTAAAAAAAAGAATACAGAGAAAAAAAGGTATACAGAATATTTGCTACTGGTTTTATGTTTTATTAGATTTTTTTTTTTTTTTTCGGAAAAGCAGCACTCCTGCCGTTATTATTGAAGGCCTATCACCTTGTTGGTTATTTTTCCTATGACAGCACACCCCATCAGGTTTGATTCCTTACTTATAATTTACAGGACATTTCCTGCAAGTTTTTCGTACGATCTCAGCAGAGGCCGCCACCAAATTGACTGGGTTGTATTGCTTTTTCTTGCAGTCAGCCACAGGTCTTGACCCGGTCAGAAACATATTAGCGTTTCTTTGAAAATACAGACTTTGGCTAGAACTATTCATCTCAGATCATACAATATCTGTACATTTCTTTCTTTTTTTTATATATATATTTTTTTTCATTCTCAATTCTGGAGGGGAATTTGTGGGTTTTTAAGGGTTGCCTGCAATCTCAACATTCCTGCGAGGTCCAAAGGGTCTTGTTAAAAGCAGGTTGGTGCTGTCAAAATATTTATAGGGTTTGAAAATGCTGGATAGGGACAAAAAAAGAAAACACACAGCACACTCTGGGGCCTTTAATGTGGATAGCAGTGTTGAAAAAAAAGGGGGATTTGGTATACAGGGCAACATCAAGTGGTAGGTGATTTATGTAATGGATCACTACGATGTTAAGGCATGGATGGTCATTACGCAGACTCTCTGGTAATGTTCTATTACACTGAGTAATATTAATTACAGTACTTTATGACATACACAGGTTTCAGAACATGCTCTCCAGTGAAGTTAAACAGGACAATGTGGCTTACATAAGAGAAAGTGGGACAAAGACTTACGCTGTAATATCTAGTGCACTATAACTATGCTTATTAAACATGCAGGAAACTCATTTGCTTTCCCATGTAATATATATACACGCAAACACACGCACACACACACACACACACACACACACACACACACACACACACACACACACACACACTAATATATTGTTGAACCGCCTGTAATAAGGGCATGCATTTGTCTTGACTTTGGTTCAATAAGCTTATGCAATGTCACAACATTTATTTTTGGAGAGTCAGACTGTTGCATAAAGTCTACTCCAGCAGATCTCAAAGATTCTTACTGGGGTTAAGGCCTGGACTCTGTGGTGGCCAATGCCTGTGATGTGAAAATGATGTCTCCTGCTCCCTGAACCATTTTTTTCTAAATTTGAGCCAGATGAATCCTGGCATTGTCAGCTTGTAATATGCCTGTACCATCAGAGGAGCAAAAATTCCTTTGATAAAAAACACTGGCCATTCATTATATTCAGGTAGTCAGCTGACTTTATATAACATTGTTGAACCAAAGTAACCCTAGAACATAACACTGCCCCCACAGGCTTGTATGGTAGGCACTGTGGCAGAAATGGTGGGTGCATAATGGATAGCACATCTGGCAGCCTTATTACCCAATATCTCATACCCCCTTACTCACTCACACTCTCAGTCACATACTTGCTCACTCACTCATTGACTTACCGTATTTTTCGGACTATAAGCCACTACTTTTTTCCCCATGTTTTGAATCCCGCGGCTTAAACAATGAAGCAGCTTATTTATGAATTTTTCTTGGGTTTTTCCCGGTTTCACAAACTTTAAAAAAACTGAGCCCATAACATTAGACCAATGAAATTTCCAAACAGAAACGAAAAAACGCACCTCAGCTGTGTTCTGAGCTGCACGGCATCAGGAGAAAAAACTTTTTTAAATGCACGACGATGCCAAAATATAAACTAGTTGTGAAAGGAAGGAGGAAGACAGTGAACAATGACTTTCTTGGTCGGCTACTGTTTAGATACAAGCCGTTGTAGTGCGTTGAGTCTGGGTGAAGGGAGAGCTCGCTAACTCCAGTTGCAACAGAAATCATATAAGCACAGACAGGTTTCCAAAACTCGTGCTTTTTTATTTTTCTTTGCAACAGCGTTAATGGTTAGTCAAAGACTAACGGCTTATATATGGGTGCGCTTTATAGTCCAAAAATTACGGTACTCAATTAAATTCTTAATCTCCTCTTATTGGCCACTGCCTGTTTGGGCTTCATTTGTGCCAACACCCTATAAGATGAGCAAATGTATAATTGTGCATCTGTCAGAGTGCACAGTGAGCAGCACATTGTGTGGATTTGACCATTGGGATTTAAATTTAAATTTGACCATTGGGATTATAGCATTTATGATTTTAAAGGCTAATTGTGACACAGTATGTAATTGTATATTTTATCTACATGGTCCAATTATACAACCATTTTTACATTACTATACAGTAGTATTTCATTTTTTAACTTAAAACTTATTTTTAACATTATTTACAGGCTTTTTTTTAATTGAGAAAGGAAATTCATTGCTACCATTTATAACAGAAATTATATATCTCAAACACATTTCACACAAATCATTTGGATGAACAGAATGCATTCCATTGACAAAAACAGAAAAACACAAAAAATACAAAAATCTAATAAAATACACAAACACACAGATGCACGTTATGCAATGATGATGTAGTAAGGATTTTTACTTTAGATTGTTTTGCAGTTGCTTACTTTATTGCCATACACAACCTGACATGCAGTAGAGTGCTTTTATTTACTAGACTGTGACATATAAATAGAATGGAAAAATAGATTGATTAAAAAACTAAAAAAAATATATGTGGAATTGACATACATTTTCATACACCAGAAAGAAAAAAAGGTTGCCAAAGGTATGTGGATCCATCACAAGTCCATAAGTGCTTTTAGAACATACTATTTTAGATAATGTTTTTCTGTTGATGTTACAATAAAATTCTATTAAAAAATGCCTGTTGCACAGTCAGCATTCCAGGTCAGGTGTCTGTGCAAGTCACACCAAACCAGATCAATACAGATCTCACTTTGTGCATAGGGGCATTGCCATGCTCGAAAATGTGTGGGGCTCCTTTTAGAAAAGGTGAATTCTTAAAGCCACAGCATCCAGACAAATTCTTGTGCATTTAAATGCTTTAGACTTTGTAGATGGACAGCTAGATGGATTTGTGGAAAAGGAGACTAATACATGAGTGTAGCATTGTTTACATTAAGGAATACTTTATTAATGGTACTTAAATCCAATTTAAGTTAATCCAATACAGTGTATCACAAAAGCACAATCTGGAACTATGGGAACTATTGTTTGGTTTCATTTATTTTTTGCTACAGTTTACATTTGGTGACTCTCTGGTTGCAAAAGTAGTTGAAATTGGAGAGCATTGCAATGGTCTCAGCTGTGTCCTCTGAAGTGAATGTGCTTTGCCCTAACCTTTTTTCTACTAGAGTTAACAGAGGAGAGCTTGCCCCAGTGATGACCGCCTGGCCTAATGGGAATCTTCTGGCTGAATGAGCCTCTCGGCAGGGATTCACAGATCTGTCCCGCCAGCACTCCAGCTGTGGCGCTGACATAGAGAAAATGAAGTGCTCTGATCAGGAAAGCCATGTTTGAGAGACGATGGGTAGAGGATGAGAGAGTGGAGAGAGAGGGAGGTAGTAATTGGGGGGGGTTGCTGGATGGGAAGAATATAGATAGTGGTGAATAGCGCAGTATGGTCTCTGCTTTATGATGAAGAGATGAGGTGTTGCTCATCTCATGGCTTTAATTCTGCATCCCTTCATGCTGGTGTCTTGGCACTGGCTTAGGATCGGGTGGTTTTCTCACAATTTTTCCCAAGTTTTCGCAGCTCGAGATCAGATTGTGCCTCTGCAAACTCTTGACACAATAGGCTTTTACGTGCTTATTTATTTGCTACACAACCTTTTTTTCATCTTTTTGTTTATATCAATGGTAACTACAAAAAAATTGTAAGATCTCAAAATATTTAAAATATGTTTGAATCACAGAAAATGGACTGCATCCTTAGGTGATCACAACATAAATGTTTAAATAATTGGTCAGCTGCAATCCTTCTTTTCTAGATTGTGATTGTGATGTTTGTGCTTTTCTTTTCTGTCAATATCTAAGTCAGTGCTAAGCACCATGCAGGTCTTCAGCTCAAAGATCCACTCATCAATAAAAGAAACCTTAACATGTCGATTGGATGTGTGTAGCCAGCCTTATAACTATTACCGCCTTCTTCCGCTTTTTCTTCCTTGTTATTAAAATTCTGATTTTAACATCCTGCACTGATCTATACGTTTGTACAGACAATTAATCAGTGGCAGCTCTAAGATGGGTACATCCATGCGCATGTCCTTAAATAACTTGTGTGTCTGGATCATGTTTATTCTACTGTTGGAAAACTTTAATCAGGCTCATACTATAGCGGTCAGGTGTCCAGCAGTCTTTTCCCCTCACTTAAATACTCATTTAGTCACTCGCTCAATCACTCACTTATTTTCTCACTCGCTCATACTTGCTCACTCACTCACATACTCACTTACTCGCATTCATACTTACTAATTCTCACTCACTCACTCACTCACTCACTCATTATCTCACTCACCCACTCACAGTCATACTCAATTACTCACTCACTCGCTCACTCACTCACTCACTCACTATCTCACTCACCCACTCACATTCATACTCACTCATCATCTTTCTCACTCACTCACTCACTCACTCACTCACTCACTCACTCCACTCACTCACTCACTCAGACTAGGCTTATACTCTATCTCTCCGGTGTCCTGCAGTCTTTTTTTACATACTCTCAATCAAACTCTCATTCTCATACCCCTTTACTCATTCTTATATACTTGCTTATTTACTCATTTACTTACTCACTTACTTCTTAATCTCCTCTCCTGGTTTTCCAGACATTAGCCAGTGTCTGTATGGGCTATATTTGCACCGCATAAGGTGAGCAATTGAATAATTGTGCATCTGGCAGAGTGCACGGTGGGCAGCACATTGTGCAGTCCAGTGAGAGAAAACACAAAGTGAGAGAGCTGTGGGTACTGGAAAAAAAAGTTAAAATGTCAAAAGCAAATGGGAAACAGAGTGGCAAGAAAAGTTGACTAAAGAGAAACAGAGTGAGCACTAAAAAGAGCAGATCTGTCGTTAAGTACTCCTCAGTTGGCAAGAGGCTGCACCAGACAAGGACATGGAGAGAGCCAACATAAGTGAAAGGAGAGGGAAAGTGGGCAAAGCTGACTGCAATTAGCATAATTAGACAACCTGCTCTTCTAAGGCAATGACAATATACGTCTTTCCTCATTACATCCTGTAAGCAAACACAACGCTTAATGTGAGGCACAGTGCTCTCTCCACGCTCCATCCATTACCAGAGACGTGGCTTTGCCAATCTACACTACTCCCCTCTGAGGCTCACTCACCCGGACCTCTCCACTCTGCCAAGATGAGAGTGTCTCCAACACAGGGGCTGCATTAAAACATTTCCTCATTCCAGATCATAATAGCTTATCTCAGGAGCTCCCAGTCTGCAGCCAAAAGCAAGATTTGGGTGATGCTACAACACTGGCTTTTGATGCCAGTCCAGGTGTTTGGTTAATGTTGCCTAATTGACTTTGTATTCCAAATGTTTGGGTTGCCAAGCGTAAACAGTTTATAGGCCTGGAAATATTTTCCAAATGTGTGTTTGCTTCAGTACCCCAACTTATTTATTTATTTATTTATTTATTTATTTATTGCCAGTGCTACATTGTACAAGTACACAGCATACATGGAAGCACCTTTTTTTAATTATTGTGCATTCAGAACAATAATATAAATGCCATCAGACAATCTCATAATGATCATATATTAATCAACTGTAATTACATTTTTCTTGTTTTCGTGGGTTTTTGTTTTTAATGCCAAATAATCCCACTGGGTGTCACAGCCTCACAGTCAGAAAATGAAAATGCACTGATGTTTTTGCCTCTTGCTTTCCATAACCAAATTCCATTCTGTTTTTTTGTCATATAACCAGTACAGCATAATGATCTCTCTCGTTCAAATATTAAATAACAGTGTTATATTATAATTGTATTACAGCGATATAAAATTATTTTATCTAAAATCTAGGTGTTAAATAAAAAAAAAGCCAGTTAATGAAGTTAAGTTGATGACTCAATCATTACTACTCATTACTTATTTATCTTATCTTGGTCAAAACAGATTTTGCACCTGTAAAGGACTATAAAAATTTAAATAAATAAAACCATTTACCTCTGCCTCATTGTACAGTTGAAATCTTTGTGTACAGAAAATGCACACATGTTCATGTGAATAAAAACCTGTCTGCATCAGTCCATATTGACTCCATTTCCTAGTTATACTGACCTACTTTTGGTGACTTAAAAATATATTTTTTAATTGATGTTTCAAGTTCAGGTGCCATTTTTCTCATAACTATAGGCAATTGTCATACCTATTACAGGCAAATGGCTTGAAATCTACCTTCTACCCTGCAGAATTTTAAATATAGGTCAGTTAAAGAATTTACTTCTACATACATTTGGTATTAACACATATATATATATATATATATATATATATATATATATATATATATATATATATATATATATATATATATATATATATATATATATATATATATATATATATATATATAAATTTTTACCAATAAAAACATTTAAATTACTACACCAGGGCTGGGCAAATAATTTCTATAGGGGGC
This sequence comes from Silurus meridionalis, assembly GCF_014805685.1. Taxonomy (NCBI): domain Eukaryota; kingdom Metazoa; phylum Chordata; class Actinopteri; order Siluriformes; family Siluridae; genus Silurus; species Silurus meridionalis. Next base: position 14,766,535 of record NC_060884.1, on the reverse strand, counting down.
CACATGAAAAGGGCCGAACCACTGATAACTTGAAATTAATTCTGCTCAATATTAAATTTCTTCCATTGTAAAAAGCAGAAAATTATATATTTTGATAAGCTGCTAGTAAGTAAAGTAAGTGAAGCAAGTAATAAACAGTTTAAAACAAAAAAAAACACTTTCATTTTATTTTTAACTTGTTGTTTTGCAGTATGTTAAAGATAAGCAACTAAACAACTTTATACAAAAAGCAATAAGTGCTTTTGATGTTTTCAGTTTAGTTTACTTGTTCAGTGAAAAAAAAATCCAGTCTTTCTTGGGCTTGAACAAGTGCAATGAAATCTGGCTGAATGTTTGAGATGGCTATGCGCAGGACAGCTGAGAGGTGATCATCAGTTATAGAGTATTATATGTATCTGGATTTGCAAGTTTTGTAAGAAGCGTTTGTTGAGTTAGCAGCTTGGCTAGCAAAGCCTCCGACTCCTTTGCGTGCTCTTCGCCAGATAAGCTCTTAAATTTCTCCTCATGTTTGGTCACGTAGTGGCGATTCAGATTGTGATCCTTAAACACAGCGACATGTGTACCACAAACTAAGCACACGGCTTTACCTTTGACATCTGTAAAGAAATATTTAGCGGTCCATGTCTTGTTGAAAATGTGGCATTTGGAATCAACTTTTCTTTTTTAATGTGAGCCGACATTTTGGGTGGGGGGGGTAGCTGGCTAGCATCATCTGTTGCAGACAGACAAATATAGGAGCGGCATACAGCATAAATACTTGTTCATTTGTGTTTATGACTGACATACCGCGGGCCGAACAGGGATGCCCAAAGGGCTGTATGTGGCTCGCGGGCCGTAAAATGCCCAGGTCTGGACTACACAATAAATTGACCTGCAGGCTCTACAGTTAGCGTCGACTTTATATTTTTTTTGTGGGGCAGTTTTGATGTCTCAATATCCAATTTGTAAGTGTTCAAGTGCATAATTCTTTGTGAACTGTACTAATTGAACTAATTCTTATTATTTTTCTTAATATGCCATAGTGAGGAAGTAAAGCAATTTATACCAAATGAGCAATATTAATTACTTAAGAAACTGGGGCCAACCTTTTGTCTGGGAAAACTGTCTTTCCAATGAATGCAGCCTCATGACTGGATAAAGTGTTTGTATGAAAGCTTCTCCACCTGCTGCAGTAGAAGCATGTCTCATAGGCTGCTTTGTCTGCGTCTCCACCTGGTCGGGTAGTGCATTGTGATGGATTTTAGTTGTCTCCTCAGGAACAATTTCAAAGGAAAATTTTTTGTTGCTTTTTCTAGACTGTTGTGCAGTCATCAGCGTTGGTTGAAATCAGATTTCTAGGCACCAACATTCTTCTAATTTAGCAATTGTATAAAATAATTTGAAAACAGTTAATGCAAGGTTTGTTGGTTACAGGAAATTAATATAATGCTTATGTTGATCAAAAATGTAAAATACTAAAACATAGAAAAAACACATAGCAGTAAGTATGTGAACCTTTGATTGTGGGAACTAGTGTGGCCCAATTTTACTCAGCAGTTACTTTAACCAAACATCTTTGTAACTGGTGATCAATTTTGCACAATGAGTTTGAAATATTTTGGCTCTTTGCTCCTTATTAGAACTACTTCAACTCAGTGATGTTGGTTGGCTTTTTTTGCATGAAATGCTTTCCACAACATTTCTATTGGGTTTTAACTTTGTAGATTTATGTTTGCCCTTAGGATCATTGTCTTGCTGCATGACAGAATTAAGTTAAATTTTCAGACTGATACCATTGCTATGAATTTACAGATGATATTATTCTGTAAAAGTTGCTAGTTATGTTTTGCAATTCAGAGTTTATAAGTCTGTCACTAGTGACAAGTCATCCTGGATCTGAAGCAGAAAAGCAGCTCCAATCAAAAAAATGCTACCACCCTTATGCTTCATTGTCAAAATGCAATGTTTAAACCTAATATATCTCTTTTTATTTAACCTAAACATATTAATTATTTTAGTATTCTTTCAGCAATCTTTAGATGGGTAGCAGTGTTCTATTTAGAGTGTAATTGTTTCCTCCTTGCTAATCTATGGTGCACACTGTTCCGTGTGAACAATATTACACAATGCACTAGTGGCCTATAGGCCCTTAGATGTTCCCCTGGGGTTATTTGTGACTTTCCATCATATTATTCACTGTGCCCTTGGAGGGATTTTGTTAGACAATCATTTCTTGGGAGCGTGACAGTGTATATGTGCGCCATCTGTTTCATAGGATAAGCCTGGAATCATATAATCAAAGCCCAAACAGGGTGTCATAACACAGGAAGACACGGATGAGGTAAAGCCATTATCAAAAATCCAAAATCATATAAGTCGAGATCAGGGTAATGATAAAAAAATAAAATAAATCACAACCAGGGACTTGCAAACCTCTGGAAAAACTTCTAATCGCTTACAGAAATCTGTTACTAAACGGATGTTGCTACAGTGAGTAGGGAGTAAAAAAAAAAAAATGAGAGTGGACAATGAAAACACACCTGGCCCACAGACATCTAGTAACTCACATTAAACAGATTGATGCCGTACAGGTTGAAAAGTAGCCTGGAGTGTAAAACATCAAGATAGGTGGAGATAGAAGAGAGAGATGAGGGAGATTGACTAAAGGCTGTCAGTCTCTGGCTCTGGCTGTAAGCCCATCATTCTCTGGTGATCTGTCTTCTCTCAGCCCAAGGATTCAAGCTGTCATGGCCTCTGCTCCCTGACTAGCAATTGATGAGAAGAAACAGCCATGTTTTCTAATCAATCTTCGACCTAATAGGTCACGAATGAGCAACCCAGGCTTGCCAATAATGCTTTGCATGGAGAAAGTGAGGCTTTACATTTGTATCAGACCCGGCTGATGTCTTGCTAACCCCCCACCACCTCTTACATGTAATTCTTGCTAATTGACAGCGTAATAATTAACTCAAGCCTGTGACTCTTCAATGCGTCCAACTGCACCAGCAACAACTGCTCTTTTTCCCAGTGCCAGTTCATTAACACGCCACATTCTTAGCCTTAATTAGACACAAACTGTGCTCTTTAAAAAAATTATTTTAAGGGAAGAGAGAATGGCTCAAAGTCTGAGCGTTTAAAAGTGAAAAAAACATCACACTGTGATTCTCTGTAAGATGTAAGAGAGCTCTTAGAGCAAATGCGAGCAAATAGTAAAGCACGAGGAAGGACTTCAGAGATACATTCACCCATGAAAACTATTTGATGAAAATGGTTTCTAATTAATGATAAACACATGGTGAGGTCTAAAAAGAAAATATGTTTTAAGACATGCACAGAGGAACTGAAGATCCACTGAAATGAATGGATTTCTTTCCCCTAAGCTGTTTTTTTTTCAAGCAAAGATGGAACAAACAACATGTGTTAACTTTAAAGCGAGCACTGTATGGGCAAAAATCTAAAAATCAAGCCTTATTGCAAACACGGAAAATGTTTGATCTAATATATGTAAAGTGAGTTTGTTTGGTGATTTTTGTTTGGCTTTGGTTCAAGTGATTACTACAAGTATTTTGGCACATACAGTATGTCGCCATAAGGGGACGTCATTATCTTCTGTACTTGTGATTTCTGTTTTTTTTCTATTAAGAAAAAAAAGTTTGTGCTTTTGTGACCACTGTCACCAGCTGCACTTTTCTTGTGTCACTCTTTCATGTGTCATAACTCCTTTTGATTAAAAATAGCCTCCATTTAGAGCAACAAACCATAATTGCTGTCACCAAGGCCAATGGAATATAAAAGTAGATGAGTAAAAAAAAAAACAACTTTAAAATATATATTCTAGAAGGCTAACCAAGCAGCTGAAGTGAAAATCAAGTGTTTATTTTTGGAATAAGTGATTTAAAAAAAAAAAAACCCTTAGGAGGTGAATGAGTATGTAAATGAGATGCTTTGTCATGGTGTAAACCCAGTTATTTCATTATTCACATCCACTCCAACACTGATTGGGATAAAGTACTTGCTGAAGATAAATGAATGTAACAAGAAGTTATTAATTGTAAATACTATTTGCATGAGATTTTTTTTTTCTCTTCGAGCTTTCATAGTATCTCAGATCCTAAAACAGCTCAGGAAAAAAAAATAATAATCTTTTAACTACATATTCTAAACGGCTAACCAAGCAGCTGAAGTGTTTATTTTTGAAAATAAATAAAATGGCCACAGTTTTTAAAGATGTCTCCAGCAGATGCAAGTGCAAAAATGTTTAATATGGAGGGCACTCATAAAAATCATACAAAACGATTGCTGTGTCTAAAACCACACCCTATCTCTATTGCACTGTATGGAGTGTCGGCCATTTTGTAGTGGGGTCCCAATCCTGAGGGGGATGAGACAACTTCAGTCCCTATATTTGTTAATTTGTTTATACTAACAATACACTCTGCTTTCGTGCACAGTCAATGTACACTCCCAACCCAATTTTTCCATACTGCAGTGTAAAAAATCTTCACCAAAATCTCAGAGTAATTTTCAACGAAAAAATAAGAGAAGCATTTAATTTTCTTCTAACCCTATCCTTACCCTATATTGTGAACTCAACTGCCATGCAATATATAGGGATTAGTGAATGAGCAAACAAGTGTGTGATTCCAGACACAGCACATGATTAAACACAAGAATATAAAGAGCATGACCTGACCAAGAGCGAGACCAAATATGAAACGACATACTGTACAGACAAAAAGTGCAGTGAGCGGTGCAGTTATATATACACCGGTGTGCAAACAAACATGTGGCATCTTTCCTTGATGTGCATCGGCTGATGGGAAAAGAAGTTTATAGCATAATCCTGACAAAATATATATATATATATATATATATATATATATATATATATATATATATATATATATATATATATACATACATACATACATACATACATACAGTACAGACCAAAAGTTTGGACACACAAGAGTTTTCTTTATTTTCATGACTATGAAAATTGTAGATTCACACTGAAGGCATCAAAACTATGAATTAACACATGTGGAATTATATATGGAATTATATACATAACAAAAAAGTGTGAAACAACTGAAAAATGTCATATTCTAGGTTCTTCAAAGTAGCCACCTTTTGCTTTGATTACTGCTTTGCACACTCTTGGCATTCTCTTGATGAGCTTCAAGAGGTAGTCACCTGAAATGGTCTTCCAACAGTCTTGAAGGAGTTCCCGAGATGCTTGGCACTTGTTGGCCCTTTTGCCTTCACTCTGCAGTCCAGCTTACCCCTAAACCATCTTGATTGGGTTGAGGCCCGGTGACTGTGGAGGCCAGGTCATCTGGCGCAGCACCCCATCACTCTCCTTCTTGGTCAAATAGCCCTTGATGCCTTCAGTGTGACTCTACAATTTTCATAGTCATGAAAATAAAGAAAACTCTTTGAATGAGATGGTGTGTCCAAACTTTTGGTCTGTACTGTATATATATATATATATATATATATATATATATATATATATATATATATATATATATATATATATAGAAAGGAGCTGACTAATTTATAGCACTTGGGGATGATCTTGTGACACATAAACTACTGTTTAAACTACATTAAACTAGCTCACAGCTACCCATGACTGGCTGATCTCTCTTTTCTATGACTATCAAAGGAAAAAGTAAGAGAATCATACTTGGGGCTAATTATGTTTATTTTGGATTTTGAACTTGGAATTGGTGATTCTCAATCATTATTCACATCCTATCCAACCATGCTTGGGATAAAGTACTACCTAAAGATAAATGAATGAAGCAAGATTATAGAAGTGAATTATTCTTTGTAAATATCATTTGTCTGTGATTTTTTTTCCTCTTTGAGTTTACTTAACATATCAGGGCCTGAGGGTACCTACAGTCTGCAGATGTCATATACAGACAAAAGTTTGTGTTCACCTGACCATAAGATTCATATTTGCTGTTATAATAACCTCCATGCTTCTGTGAAGATGTTTGTTCTCATTTATCCACAAGAGCATTAGTAAAAACAGGTAATGATGTCCTTAAATATTTGATATATTGACTTGACTAGTTTTGTCTCTGCTTGATTTACTTTGCCTTTAAGGTTTTATTCTTACCTCCGCAATGCATTCTGTATGACTCCCACATAGCAGCTAAGCATTTACTCTCGCTGATGCCATGATCATTTAGCCTTGAGGTTGCGATACCTTAGCTGCACAAAACATTGTTTTTCTTCACATTCAGAAAGCTTCAAAAGACCATTAATCAGCGTGTTTGTGCATGCAGCAGGGCTGTAGCTTATCTACACCTCCTGGCCCACTGTTTGTTTGAAGCATTAGGCCAACCTCCTTGATGGATAGAATTAATTGATGCATTTATCCAATTAGTGCTCCCTCATGCAATTAATCAGATACCCCTAGTGTAAATTCAATGCTGTAGGTCACAGTTAGGGAGTCAGAGGCTTCCAGACCAGGCCTGTGATGTATAACCCTCCCTTTGTCTCCCTTCACAGTTCTCGCCTTCGCCACACCTGACTAACTTGCACATCAGGCTCCGGGGCTTATTGGGATTCTTGCCGAGTCTAAACATTCTATCTTGGAAAAAATGTTAGCAGGTAGATTATTTAGAGAAGAAAAAAAACCCTTTATTTTATTGTTTTTGCAGCCTGTTGTTTTAGAATAAGAACTGCAAATAGACTAATTAGCATTGCAACAAGGTGTGGACGAACGGTTTTAAAAATACACTCAACAATCAAATTTGTTTGTACTTATATATAATGAATAAATGAAACCTACCTTCTTATTGCTTCATATTGCTGTGGAAAGGGCCAGAATGACAAATGTAGGCAGGTCAAGCAAGGTCATGATAGCATGTAGGCAGGTCGAGGCAAAAAAAAAAAAAAAAATGCAGGGTAGCTTTCAAGCGGTATAAAATTTTAATTCATAGTTTAATATGCTTTGTCATAGAGAGCTGGAGTAGACAAAAGGAAAAATGTTAATGTTTATCAATAAAACAATTTTTACTATAGTTGAACAGCCACTAAAAAGGAACACCTGCTCGTTCATGCAGTTATCCACACAGTGTATTATATTCTAGCAGGTCTACGGATACATTATTGGAGTCAAAGTCTACAATTAATCTTCACATCATACAATAAAAAGCAAATGTTACCTACATAGAAACTGGAAAATGGTTACCTATATAGGTTAATTTGAGTATTTTAGAAAGCGGTGATCTCCTGCCATTTTGAGGAACAACACTCTATATAGTTTGAACAGATCAGTTCAATAAGAAAAACAACAACAAAGACAATGCCCAGTGAACCGCCGTTTTAAGTGGAAATGCATTTTTGATTAAAAAAGAGAACAGGCAAACTGGTTTGAGTAGCTCAAATATCCACTTTTTTACAAATGTATTGAACAGAGAGGTATCTCAGAACACAGACCATTCTTATAGGTGAATGGGTAAAAAAAACAACACGTATGCCACTTATTTCAGTCAGGAACAGGGCACAAGTTTACCAAAACTGGACAGTTGAAGATGGGGGAAAAAAATCTGAAATTTTGGTAAACCTGTGCCCCCTGGAGCTTCAGATTCCTGTTGTTGTCTGACAGGAGTGGACCTCGATGTGATTTTCTGCAGTTGTAGTATACAGCATGTGCCTCGCGGCTTTGAAAGTGTTGTGCGTTCTGAGATGCTATTTTTTTGCTCACTATGGCTGTAATGAGAGTGTTTTGTTAATTACTTTAGATTTCCTGTCAACCCAAAATAAATTCTGGTTATGCTCCTATGAGAAAGGGGAGCAAGTTACCTAACTCATGTTAGGTAATAGGCCACATTTCACACTGTTTTTTTTTTTTATTAAATATATTAGCATTAGGAATTTAAAGCAAAAAAATCTTGACAATGTTAAATGCAAAGATTAATATGCATGCAACCTTGTTTTTTACTTTAAGGATTCCAATTTTTTGTTCTAGGAGTGTAGCCTATCACATGCAATTTATAGTTGTCAGCTTCTATCTTGTCCATCAGTGTGCAGCAGATGGTAACAGATATTATTTGGATGGTGGAACATTCTGGATCTTCCAGTAGAGAAAGTGACGATGTGGATGAACGATGATGTGTCACATATAAATTACAGCAAAGAAAAAATATTTTTTCCCCATATCCCAGCGTGTTAGGAAGCTAGGGTCAGAGTGCAGGCTTAGGAATGATTTAACACCTCTGGAGCAGGGTTAAGAGTCTTGCTCAAGGGCCTAGAGGTGGCAGCTTGGTGGTTGTCGAATCTTTAAATAAAAAATTCAGAACTGTTAAGCCTCTATTGCTCCTTATTTATATGTATGTGTGTGTGTGTGTGTGTGTGTGTGTGTGTGTGTGTGTGTGTGTGTGTTTACTATTACACTTATAGGATTTTTAAAAAAATTCATAGTTAATGTTTTAAGATAAGCAACTAAACTGGTGTATAAGTATAATTACCTGCCACTGTATTTGGTTAGACAAGATTATTACTAATTATTATTTCTGCCTGTGTGTTCTATTTCAGATGCCCTTCTCATTTTCCATAATGTTCTCCTGGAGGCTGTAGGCGGTCCACTGTGGATGCAGTTTGCACCTTCTCAAAAACAGCTGTATCACAACACTAAACAAATACTGCTCTGTATTCAGTACACTACGTGTTTTCTGCAAACAGATTTTCTCCTCTTTTTTAGTTTGTATCAGAATTTCCTCAAATTATTATTTTCCATCAGGACAGAAACTAATTGTTTCTCTTTTTGAAGAGTGCAGTCCATATCTATATATAGTATGGAACAACACAAATGGCCCATTCTGACCTATTTACCTTTTCAAAAATCACTTAAAAGTAAACCAATATTGCTATCAGTTCTGTTTGTGTGATTTGGAAGAGCCTCATCTGGATTATCGCACTTCAGCCTGAAAAACCTTCTCAACTTTTCTGCTTTACTATCTTGATTTCCAAGCATGTCTTTGTGCTTTCATATCTCCCACTCCAAACCCTGCTTATCCCATACAGTGTTGGTAGCAGACTTTGCACCTGGCACAGCGGAATGAACTCTTCTTTCTGACACTTCATCTGAAATGATGCCTCAGTCTCTCTCCAGCATCTGCAAGTTTTAAAAAAAGAAGAACTAGCTATTGGAGCCAAGCACGTCTTATTAAAACACATTACTTGGAATTTTTTATTTTTATTTTTTTAATTTTTTGTGTTCTTGATTGTATTTACAATATTTGCCACATGTACAGCAGAAGATTGAGAGTTGTCTAAAATGGCTGCACAGTGGAGACAAAGGGCAAATGCTCTAGTTGTGACTCTCGGAGTGCTGCACTGCTGGGGATTGGGGTCCTGTTATGATGAGAGGACTAGCGTACTCAGAGAGGACAAATCTCTGGAAAAGCACCCAGTGACCCATGAAAGAGTGAAGAGAGGATGGGTGTGGAACCAGTTCTTTGTGGTGGAAGAGTACACAGGAACAGAGCCTCTTTATGTTGGAAAGGTATGTTTTTTCAATTTATATACTGCTTGGTTGACTACCTAATATATACATTGATACATGTACATATTTGTTTTGCACTACAATATGACACTTTAATGATCTTCAGTCGAAATGCAGTATGACTGCGATTGACTTAAATTGTGATAGAATGACTCTTTTGTTATCTGCCACGATAGATTAGTGTATTGGGCAATAGCTTTTTTTTCAAATACGTTTGCTAATTTTGTTTTGCCAAGCTGCCACTCTTGGGGCCTCTGAGCAAGGTCTTTAACCTTCAGTGATCCAGGCGTGCTGTATTATGACTGACCCTGGTCTCTGATCCCAGCTTCATAACATCTCTGGAATATGCAAAGAAATAATGAATTGTGCTGTAAAGTACATGTGACAAGTATAAAGCACCTTTATCTTTTACCGTTATCTCTGTTTGTTCATCATCTCACATCATCTTTAGCTTGTCTCAAGTCTCAAGTTTCAAAGCATTGGTTAGCATTTAGTTTGTCTGCATATGAGTTTAAATAAAATCAGAATCCTATTAGGCATCACTGTAATTGAAGGGAGTAGCATTGCCACATCACAGCTCCAGGATTTGTTTCTAAGATTGGAAGACTGTCTTTGTGGAATTTCTATACATGTTCTGTCTGTATCCATGTGAGTTTCATCAACAGGGCTGTAGGTGGACTGGCTAAGATAAATTGCCTGTAAGTATAAATATCTCTGTGTGTGGTGTCCTGTGATGGACTGGTGTCCAAGGTGTGCTTTGGCTTTATACCCAGTGTTGCAGGATAATGACCAAGATAAAGTCTGTACTGAAATTGAGTGGAAAAACCTGTGCCTACATCTACATATCTGCTTGAATGGCAACAACAACAAAAAATTCATCCAAGTGACAGTAAAAATGTTGGTACTATAATTAAAGGTATTTAAGAATTAAAAGGCAAATTATTTTACTGATGAAATTAAGTTATTGTAATTTTCCATGTGAAAAGCCTGTAAGTTTTACAATCCGTGTAAGTTTTCAGTATTTAAAGTTAGCTAGAATTAGACTTGTTGCCTACAGTTGATTAGTGTTCAGCTACCGGAGTGTGGTGCAGCCCTCTACTTTAAGTTCAAATTAGATGTAATTTATGCCTTGAAGGAATTTTTTTTGTTAGGTCCAAAATGAAATATTTTAGTAAGGTAGGGACAGACAGAACTAGAGTCAGGGGTGCTCATCCTCACATTTCACAATGCAGTCCATCCGGGCTTATCCTTCCCAAGATGTACACAGATACAGAATATTAACAGCGGTTTGTGGACACCTGACCGTACAATTTGTATGTGATTAAAAAAATTCCACATTTAGTCTTAATCATTATAATAGCCTCCACCCTTCTGGGAAGATGTTCCACATGATTTTGGGGCATGGTTGCAGAGATTTGTGCTCATTGAGCCAAAAGGATATTAGTAAAGCCAAGCACTGGTGTTGGATGAGGACGCCTGGGGTGCAGTCAGTGTTCTATTTCATCCCAGAAGTGTTGAGTTCGGAGATGTATATCAGGCAGAGGTGGAAAGTAACGAAGTACAAATACTTCGTTACTTCGTTAGATTTTTCTCCAACTTTTTACTTTCACTCATACATTTTTACACAAATATCTAAACTTTCTACTTCTTACATTTCCAAACCAGCCTCGTTACTTTTAGTATTATTTCTTCTCATTGAGCGCTGTTTCCAGCCTATCAACCTATAATTGCGTCTTTTTCACCATATCACTGGTGTATTATTTCCTGGCTATCAGACATAGACGTAGGCTAGCGGAGCAAACAATGAGCAAGGCAACAAGAGGAATGGTTAATGTGAATTCAGAGGGAGTCACCGAAGTGAAAATAAATAAAAACAAAGACATTCCCCAACACCCATGGCCATATATAAGGGTGATGTTCGAATTTATCGGTGTAAAAAAGTGCTGGCTTTTACGAATTTGCCATCAAATTTGAGAAAGCACATACAGGTAATCTAACATTTTATTGTTATATCTTTCTTGTCATGAGCTATTTTAATGTTTAAAGTTTTTTTCCCCCTACAATTCTGTTTGTCTTTTATATAAGGGATTCTGCCACATGTTGCTATTTTTAAAAATTAAGGATGCTCTTAATGTTTTTAATTTCTGTAGAATAGAGCTGTAATTGTAAATATGAGGTTTAGTCATTAGTATACATTATACACACACATTATATATATATATATATATATATATATATATATATATATATACACAATTGAACAATTCTGAAATAATGTTATCTTCAATGCTCAACAGTTGAAAAAGTTTTTGTCCTGTCTATACCATGCTACCAGAACACCTTTTCCACAAATTAACTAAGGCATTTAAAAAAAAAAAAACATTATTTTGCAGAAAACACACTGATCAAAATTAGAGAACAGTTTCAGATACCTTCCAGTTATCTGGTACCTGGTGCTAATTTCCTTGATTATCTGTCAACCCCTATTTAACTGGCAGCCTAACTTCCAGTTTCACTGACTCTGCAAGATGGTGGGCCATTCTAAAGTGACTGAAAGACTCCAGCAGCAGGTTGTCCAGATGAAGGCCAAAGGGATGACCCTATCAGCCATAGCAAGACAAGTTGTTCTTTCCAAATCTGTGATTTCAAGAATATTGAATCTTTACAACATCACAAACTCATTCAAGTCCGCCAAGAAGGCTGGTCGTCCACGGAAGACAAATACAAGAGAGGACAGGATACTGCGGAGGATCTCAATGGGCAATCGTTTCCACACTGCAGCTGGAATTGCTCACCAGTTCAGCGCTAAACAGGGTAAGGATCTGTCTCGTCATACAGTGTCTCGACGTTTAAGAGCATTTGGACTGAAAGCCCACTCTGCAGTGACCAAACCTCTCATTAGCAGAAAGAATCAAAAGGCTAGACTAAGCTTTGCTGAGGAGCATGTTGTGTGGACAGAGGAGAACTGGTACAAAGTTCACTTCAGTGATAAAAGCAAGTTTAATTTATTTGGGTCCGATGGGAAACATTATGTTTGGCAACAAACTGGAGAAAGACTGAACCCAAAATGTTTAAAGAAGTCAGTGAAAAGTGGAGGAAGTGTCAAGGTTTGGGGCATGTTTTCTGCAGCAGAAGTTGGGCCTCTTATACAACTACATGGCAGAGTGAATGCAAATGTTTATCAGAACCTTCTTCAGTGTTCATGCAGGACAACGCTCCATGTCACACAGCAAAACGGGTAAAGCAGTTCTTTGAAACTGAAAACATTGAAATAATGACATGGCCTGCCCAGAGTCCTGATCTCAACCCAATAGAGAACCTCTGGAAAATCCTTGGCAACAAAGTTATGGGCAAGAAACCCACTACAGTCACCGAACTGTGGAGGAGACTGGAAGAAGAGTGGACCAAAGTCACACCAGAGCAGTGTGAGAGAATAGTGCTGTCCTGTGGCCACAGATGTGCTGATTTAATTCAGAGCAGAGGCCTGTACAGTTCCTACTAATTGTTGACTGTTGTAACCTTCAGAAAATTTTGTTGTAATCTTTTTCCATGCTACAGTCATTGTTGTTCTCTAATTTTGATCAGTGTGTTTTCTGCAAAATAATGTTTTTTTTTTAAATGCCTTATTTAATTTGTGACAAAAGTGTTCTGGTAGCATGGTATAGACAGGACAAAAACTCCTTCAACTGTTGAGCAGTAAAGATGACATTATTTCAGAATTGTTCAATTGTTTATAAATTTTCTCTAATTTTGATCGCCAGTGTGTGTGTGTATATATATATATATATATATATATATATATATATATATATATATATATATATATATATATATAATTTTTCTCTCTCTCTCTCTCTCTCTCACACACACACACACACACACATGTATACATATGTGTGTGTGTGTGTGTGTGTGTGTGTGTGAGAGCGAGAGAGAGAGAGAGAGAGAGAGAGAGAGAGAGAGAAATTAAGGCACACACATTTTGGATTGATTCATTATTTTGGAGTATGTGTGCACTGGACAAGATAGGAGCTGATGTCTAAATGGGAAATCAGGCAAGGGGGAAGAGGTGGGGGTTGAATGTCTGGAGAGAGATGATTTTATTAATAAAATTAGCCAGAATTATTGCCCACCGTGAAGCCATAGAACATCCAAGACAATTAATAGAGGCTGCCGGTGTTGCTAGACCCATTTATCGCTGAAGGTATCAAATACTTTAATTAGGGCAGTATAGGATTAAATACGACCAGCATGCTTTTTATCACCAGTAACCATTTAAAACAAGGCATTTTTTTTACCCTTCACCATCGCCTTTCCCCATGTCTCTATCTTGTCGAACTTAGCAAGGATGCCAAGACTATAGGGCTATTATTCTTCTAATGAATTTTTTTTTCTCTTCCTAAATGGTCTGTCTGTGCTATTAACTGGCAGTTTTGCAACATACATTTGTATAATGAATTTCCCTGCTCTTCTTTGAACTGCTCAACCCACATTATTTAAGCAGTCATTTATGCAGAAAGAAAATGCAATGAATGTGATTTGATAAAGTGCCATCTGTCTGTCTATCTATCTATCTATCTATCTATCTATCTATCTATCTATCTATCTATCTATCTATCTATCTATCTATCTATCTAACTGTTTATATTTTAGCAGGTCATCATAACTCTATGGCCCTTCTAAGTATTAAATCTATACCACAAAATCTAACAACATTGTTTTTGCTCACTTGGACATGAACAAATTTTGGTTTTATAAAAATATTTTAGTATATATATAATCACAGAGCAAAGTAAATCTTGTGTACAAAATGTCAAACAAACATAGCTAATACTGCACTTAGAGAACACATTATTATCACCTCTCCATTATTTTTAATATTGTATTCATTGCTACTCCAGTCTCCGGAATATTGTGATTACTGTACTTAACATGAACATTTCCAAGATAGCTGCTAATAATACCAAGTCTTTCAAGTACATAAGCCATAAACTCAATAGAGGCTACTTATCATAATTTAACATCAAGGACTCTAGTTCTGCAGGCACAATTGTAATTTTCTCACATAATGGTAGCCATTATACACTGTACATCATATACTTAGTGGAGGCAATAGCATTTCTAACTAAATAACCACTGAGTGGACACACAACAAGGCACATGCAAAAACAGAAAATAGTCACTGTTCTGAGATGTTTTTAAATGAATGATGGAATCAAATTGATCGTATACATAATATGGTTGATTTGATAATTTTTTGCGGGTCTATTTTTTTTTTTTTGTTGTTACAGTACTTTACTCTTTTTCATATAAAATTGCGACAAAGCACCACATGTGAGTGTAGCTGATAATTATTTTCTTAGGCAGTAGCCTACTTTAGACTGGAGCAATTGAAAAAAATAAAAGTAAATTGGTGGGGAAAGAATAAATTTATTCCATGGAGATATGTTCAATAAAGCACCAGGACCACATTGAATCTTTAGACAAGTGCTCTAGGCATGTGCTGATGAACCGGTGGTTTTTAATGCAAAAAAATTCCAACCTCTTTTAGTCTCTCACAATTGTTTCAACCTGCTTTATCATCCAGCATTGTGCCACTACCCAAGACAACTGTAATCAGACCTCCGAGTGACTGCTAGCTTACATCAAAACCAGCTCAACAGATTACACTGTTTCATTAGCATTACAGACCACCTTAAACCAGAGAAATCATGTTTTTTACTACAACCTTTAGCACAATAGTCCCTGACAAATTGCTCTCCAGTCCACACAACCAAAGCACATCAATTTTTGACTTCAATATGGACTTTCTTACTAATGGAGCACAAAACTTTTTAGAATAGGCACATACACTTCTAACACTCTCACTTTCAACACGAATATTCCACAAGTATTCTGTTCTGAGCCTGATACTGTATTCACTATTCACCCATGACTGTGTACCTATTCACAACACAGACACTGTTATTAAATTCACAGATGACACTACCATTCTCAGCCTAATCTCAGACAACAATGAGACCTAGCCAGGTGTTGTGGGGAAAACAATCTGGCCATGAATGGGAAACAAGACCAAGGAAACCATCGACTTCGGGAAATCGAACAGGAACAGCCTGCTCTCTATATAAACAATGTAGACATGCAGAGAGTGGCTGGATACTATTATTATGGGAGTCTGAGTGACCGAGAACATTGGCCAGTCTCTAAAGACAGCCATAAAGAAAGCTGAAAAAAATCTCTCTTTTTCCTTAGAAAGGTAGAAAGGGCCAAACTACCACAAGAACTGTAGCCGGTGTCCAAAATATCACTAAAATGTAGCTCCTGGACCTAAAAGAAATCAACATTAACTGCAGCTTGAAGAAAGCCTTAGCATCATCAGGGACACATTCTTACCACCTTTCATTCGAAAACACTTCGTTTAGCAGTAGGACTCTGGTGGCTAATATACCAATCTCATTGTTGATGTATCATCCTACACAGTGGTATTTGTACTTACAGTTGTGTTCAAAATTATTCAACCCCCACTGAAATTGATTGTTTTGGTCGGTTTGACATTGATTATGATCATTCAGTCATCCTGCTTACAATTAAATCAAAGAGGCACGTGTAGGTCAGACAAATATAACAACATTTATAATGAAATAACCACAAATGTCTTTTCTGAGCTCACATCATTATCAGTTTTATTCAACCCCCAAGTGACATTCAATCTTAGTACTTAGTACAACATCCTTTTACAGTTATAACAGCTTTTAAACGTGAAGCATAGCTTGACACAAGTGTCTTGCAGCGATCTGCGGGTATCTTCGCCCATTCATCATGGGCAAAAGCCTCCAGTTCAGTCACATTCTTAGGCTTGCGCACTGCAACTGCTTTCTTTAAGTCGCACCAGAGGTTCTCAATCGGATTTAAGTCTGGTGACTGCGATGGCCACTTCAAAATGTTCCAGCCTTTAATCTGCAACCATGCTCTAGTGGACTTGGAGGTATGCTTGGGATCATTGTCCTGTTGAAAGGTCCAACGCCTTCCAAGCCTCAGGTTTGTGACGGACTGCATCACATTGTCATCCAATATCTCCTGGTACTGAAGAGAATTCATGGTACCTTGCACACGCTGAAGCTTCCCAGTACCTGCAGAAGCAAAACAGCCCCAAAGCATGATTGACCCCCCGCCATGCTTCACAGTAGGCAAGGTGTTCTTTTCTTCATAGGCCTTGTTCTTCCTCCTCCAAACATAGCGTTGATCCATGGGCCCAAACAGTTCTAATTTTGTTTCATCAGTCCACAGAACACTATCCCAAAACTTCTGTGGTTTGTCCACATGACTTTTGGCATACTGCAGTCGACTCTTCTTATTCTTTGGGGACAGCAAGGGGGTGCGCCTGGGAGTTCTGGCATGGAGGCCTTCATTACGCAGGGTGCGCCGTATTGTCTGAGCAGAAACTTCAGTACCCACATCTGACAAATCTTTTCTCAGTTCCTCAGCAGTCACACGGGACTTTTCTCCACTCTACGCTTCAGGTAGCGCACAGCAGTCGAAGTCAGCATCTTCTTTCTGCCACGACCAGGTAGCGTTTCAACAGTGCCCTTTGCCTTGAATTTGTGAATGATGCTTCCTATGGTGTCTCTTGGTATGTTTAACATCTTTGCAATCTTCCTATAGCCATTGCCCTTCCTGTGAAGAGTAATCACCTGTTCTCTTGTCTTCCTGGACCATTCTCTTGACCTCACCATGTTTGTAACCACACCAGTAAATGTCTAGAAGGAGCTGAGTATCACAGTCATTTTAAAGCTGCCTAATTGGTGCTTATTAGGCTTTATTGCTGCTCCCTGATATCCACAGGTGTTTTCAATACCTGATTGAAAACACTTCATTGAACCTCTGTTCTTCAGAGTGGTAGTCTTTAAGGGGTTGAATGATTATGTCAATGAAGAATTCACAAAAGAAACATTTACGACTGTATTACAAAACTAATTGATGTCATTTTAGTTGCATATGGTTCTTTAAGAAGTCCTTGTAGGATTTCATTCTGAATACAATTACAAATGTACACTAAATTCCCTAAAACCATTTACAGCATTGGGGGTTGAATAATTTTGAACACAACTGTAGCTGTCTACTTCCTACATCTTTCACAACATGTAAATAAGACACTACAGACATCAGTATGTTATGTAACAGGATTATCTCATTCTCTCACTGTCGTGAGCCTCATCCATGCATTGACACTTTTTGCAAATTTTCTTTTGTATTATTTTATATAATGTATATTTATCTGTCTGTCTGTCCGTCCGTCTGTCTAGCTAGCTAGCTAGCTAGCTACCTAGTCTTCAATTCTTAAACTTTACAAAGACCCTTTAAACCTGAGATGTCTGTATGACTATCGGCACACGGTTAAGCCAAATGGATTTTACTTTTTTTAATACATGTGATTTAGTATAAATCAGTAACTGTAATATCACCACTGGCATTCTTATTGAAGCTTGTGTCTGTTGACTTTAAACTGAATGTCAGCTAATCTCAGATTTGTACAATAAAAATTGCGACAGTGTCTCTTGTTTTCAGAGCATGCACAGAGAGCTAAGTAAAAGTAAATGTCACTATCCGGTCATGGAGCTGCTCTTTTCCCTACTGTGATCTTGTGCTTAATTTCTTTTCCTAAAGCCTTACCCACAACATCATTTCACAACTTCATTTACAGTACATTTTTTATATATAGAGTAAAGTTTTATATTTATCTGCAGGTACATTTTAATGAATTAAAAAGCCCAACATGTTACAGATTGGTTGTGCATGCTATTGATTTTGTGTTATTAGCGCACATTTATGATGTCACTAATACAGTAATTGATTTGGTAATACACCATCCAGGTATAACATCAAAACCTGTAGCAAGTGAAAAGAATAGCATTGATTATCTAGTTACAGTGACACCTTTCAAAGAGTGGGATAAAGTAGGCAGCAAGTAAACAGTAAATTTTAGCTGTTGATACACTGATCAGGCATACCATTATGACATTGTGTTGGCATTAACTTCTTCAGCAGTTTGAGCTACAGTAGCTCATTTGTTGGATCGTATAACACATAAGCCAGCCTACGTGCTCCACTTGTATCAGTGAGCTTTAGCCGCCCATGACTCTGTCTCCCGGTTCACCACTGTTCCTGCATTGGAACACTTTTAATAGATACTGACCACTGCAGACCAGGAATACCCCACAAGAGCTGCAGTTATGGAGATGCTCCGACCCAGTCATCTAGACATCACAATTGTTGCCTGATATATGCCACCCACTAACAGGTGCCATGATAAAGAGATAATCAGTGTTATTCACTAACCGGTAATAATGTTATAATGTCATAATGTTATGTCCGATTGGTGTATGTTGGAAGCAGGAAAAATATGCAGGTGAAAGGAATTCAGGAACTTTGGCAAAGGTCAACTTAGGATAGATAGGTACTGAGTCAGATCATCTCGGTATCCAGTGGTTAGTATGAACCAGGTTGAGGGTTTTTAATGCTTAATGATGTGCGTAAAAAGCAGAAGCTGGTCTGGTCTAATTTCATGAATAGGTACTGTCACACAAAATAAATAAATAAGTTAATTTTAGCAGACAAGGTGTACCGACACAATATTAAGTTTATAGGCTGTTTAGTGTAAAACAATATTATTAGGGGTGGGGATTGTCCTCAGTTTTGGCTCTGTCTAGAATTAATGTAATATTATTATTTAAATTATACGAAATTTAAGAAATTACTTTTTCACCCTTGGCTATAATCTGCATTTTACTATAGAAAAAGGGAAAATCTACATCATTTACAGTGCCTTCTGAAGTTGCCAGAAGTTAAATTACAGTGTGAATGTTTTTTTTTGTTGCTTAAAAAAAGATCATTAACAGTGATTAAAAAATATTTAATAATATCATGTGATAGTAATTCACAGTCAGCACTGTGTCAAGGGTGTTGGGTCAAAATTAGCACCTCATATGCCAACTTATCATATCCAAACTGGGCATGGGGACAGACAAGTGATGATAGCTAATCAGGAGAGAGAGAGAAAGAGAGAGAGAGAGCGAGCAAGCAAGCATACATGAAAGAGTAAACAAATGGAAATAAGAGATGATGGTCTGATATACTATAAACTGAAAAATAAATAGGATAATTGACAATTGCTGTTATTTAAAAATAAATTGGGGAAATTACTGAATTAAGTTTATTTTTAGCTGATTTATCCTGATTGTAAAAATGCATCATAACCTAGTTGGGCAGTTGTTTAGCTAGAGATGTCTGATAGCAAGTAGTGATTTTTTTTTTTCTCAGCTGTTTTGAAACATTTCTCGAATTATCCTTAATATTTGTAAACCAGTAAGTGCATTCTCAAGTTTTACAAACTGCACAAAACATTGAATTTCTAGCAAAAGCCTGTACTTTTCTCAGAATCCTTAATTTATCTCTCAAAAGTAAGTATTTGTGTCAATGAACATCTCATTCCCATCAGAATTATCAAAATGTTTAGTCATGTTGTCAGTATGATGGCGCACATATTTAGTATTTCTTTATATAAACTTAAAACATACTTTCGGCTTCTCCCATTAGAGGATCCTACGCACGTTTGATTTGGCACGTTTTTATGCTGGATGCCCTTCCTGAAGCAACCCTCCACAATTTATCCGTGTTTGGGACCGGCACTAAAAGTGGCTGGGGTTGGTTCCCTGACCAGGGACCGAACCCAGGCCGCAGCGGTGAGAGCCCCGCATCCTAACCATTAGACCACCGGGGAACTATTTCTTGATATAAACTACGGTTTGGATTACAATCATTGAAAATGTACAAAGTTGAATTTCTTCTGTACGGCATATTGTTTATCCATTTTCAGACATTTTAATTTTATCTGTCACCAACAGAAGGTTCACAAGATTTACCTTTGACCTACAGTAGTTTAGAAAACAAGTTGATTATTGGTTGATCTGATGCCGTACACGTTCTTCATTAGTGACATTCAAGATTCATTCTTTTACAAACAATTTTAGATGACAGATGATGGCAACTGGTTTAACCAATGACTTATGCATTGAACTGATGCGGAGATGTTTTGAGGGTTAAGACAATTTAGGTGAAACCAGTTTAATATATTTTTTATCAACAAGACATAAACAACTGATAATGTAGGAAACAGCAGACAATTGTAGACAATCAAGTAAATAAATGTACCAAAGCATTCGCCAATTTGATCAAAGCAACAAGAAATGTTTTTTTTTTATGATGAGTACAAGTGACAAATTGATGTGGAGGTTGAACAAGTAGTTTTAAAAATTTTATTTCTGATTGGAGAAATGCTCCAAAGCAAGGTCTCTAGGTTACGTATGGAACCCTAGTTCCCTGAGGGAACAAGACGCTGCGTCAGAACGCTTTGGGAACGCGACTGCATTGTCTATGTGCTGAGTAATGAGCCTAATCAATCAAAATTAAAGACAGGCTGTCACTGGCGGGGTGACGTCACGACCAGGGAGTATAAAGCGCACCCAGACAGAAGACTGCTTCAGCTTCTGTAACCGTGAAGGTAGCGCTGAAGGTGTGGCTAGAGACGCAGTGTTTTGTTCCCTCAGGGAATTATGGTTACATATGTAACCAAGAGACGTTCCCTTTCAGGAACTCGAGCTGCGTCTGAACACTTTGGGAACGAGAGTCCAATATATCCACACCGACCAGTCCCTGACAAGTGTGAATGAGCACAACTGAGTCAAAGGACATAGGTGCCAGGAGTGGCACAGAGGTCACGGTTGTAAAACCTGGTAAAGGTGAGCAGGGTGGACCACCCCATAGCGTCATAGTGGTCTTGAAGGAACACTCCAGAAGACCATGCCTTAGAGGCTGCCACACTCCGGGTCGAGTAAGCTCTGACCCCGAATAGAGGGGGGAGACCAGAGGACCTGATAGCATCGGTGGACGTAACAGTCCAGTGCTCGGACCGGGCACAGCTGGTTCAACCTCTCCTGGTCTGGGGTCAGGAACCTCAGCCTCTGGGTGCCACGGAAAAAAGTACGACATGGGGGCGTAAACCGCCAAAACAGCAGATGCGTACACTTTAATGGTGGACAGAGCATCCCTGTTGACCCTTTTGCGAACTGCTCCTGCAGAAACTCCAGCACAGAACCAACCAGGCAGTGGACTGTGTCCAATCGGTCCCGAGAGCACCATGCAGTGAAAGGATGCCATCTCGCAGCATACGACCTTCTTGTGGAGGAAGCTCTGGATTAGAGAAAGGTCTTTACCACCTTAGTGAAGAGACTACCAGGGGGAGACAGACTCTGTCCCGGCGAATTCTCTCCAAACTCCCGGAATCAGCACAACGGGGGAGGCGTCAAGATGCAGCCTCCGCCACCAATGTGCCACAGCGTCCAGTCCCAAAGGGGCTGGTGGGTATAGGGAGAACCATAGGGCTTTTGCCAAAATCTCCAAAAACCGCTCCACTCTCTGGGTTGGACCCCTGCCTCAACAGGGTGTCTGCTGCCTCATTCAAGTCGCCCAGGATATAAGCTGCTCTGAAGGAGTGGAGCTTCCTTTGGGCCCGCAGGAGAATATCATGCACCAGCCTGTACTGGGGCATGAACGCAGACCCCCCTGGTAGTTGATATACGAGACCACCGAGGTGTTGTCTGAGTGGACCAACGTGATGGCCCCTAAGGTCCGGGAGGAAGTGCTTCAAAGCCAGAAGCACGGCCAGCATTTCTAGGCAATTGATGTGCCACCTCAGATGGACACTGTCCCATAGACCTTGTGCAGACCCCATCCTGTGAGGGACGCATCAGTCATAAACACAATATGACAACTGGGAACTCCCAACACCGGGCCTTGGAGTAGGAACCCGGGATCTCTTCACTCATCTGAGGCACGTAGGCATCGCTGTGTGACCTTGATCGTTCGGAGGGGATTGCCCCTTTCGAGAGAACCCCCGGGCTCTGAGCCACCACTGAAGGGGTCTCATGTACAGGAGGCCAAGTGGAATGACACTGGACACTGCTGCCATGAGCCCGAGTAGTCTCTGGAACTGCTTGACAGTGAGTGACTGCTCTTTTCTGACCTTTCTGACCGCTGTGAGGATGGATGATATGCGGGCAGGGGAAAACTGCGCGCGCCTAGTCACTCAATCCCAAATGACCCTGTTATCTGTGATGGAGAAAGCACACTCTTCCCGGTATTCAGCCGAAACCCTAGCTCCTTTATGTGAGCAAGAACGACATCTCGATGCCGGACGGCTAACTTTTTTAAATCAGCTAATATCAACCAATCGTCAATATAATTGAGGATACAGATGCCCTAAAGTCTCAGGGGAGCCAGAGACGCATTGACACACTTTGCGAAAGTGCGAGGTGACAGGGCAAGGCAGAATGGAAGAACCCCATATCGAAATGCTTTGACCCCAAAACCCTGAAACGGAGCCAAATCAAAAAGCGGTTCAGCTGACGTAGATCTAGGATAGGATGCAATCCACCGTCCTTTTTGGGAACTATAAAGTACTGGCTGTAGAACCCCGACTCTGTCTGACGGAGGGACCACCTCAATGACCTCCTTCCTCAGGAGAGTATCTACTTCTTGTTCCAGAACCAGAGCCTGCACTTGGCAGTACGAAGTGCTGGGATGGGGCTGCGCCTGCCGAGCAGCCTCATAAGAGCGGCGCAGGAGGTACCGCTGGAACGCTGCTGATTGTCTCTTAGACTCCTGAAACCTGTTAACTACCGAATCAACGCCATCGCCGAACAGGCCAGAAGGAGAGAGTGGGGCGTCCAGCACCCTGTCCCTGTCTGGTTTCTAGGGTATTTTGGACAGGGTGGGCCAGAGATGTATCTCAATAGCTATTAGGGCGGCCATAGACTGGCCGATGGCCTAAGCAGTCTCCTTTGTTGGCCGTAGGGCCAGATCTGCCATACGGCGAATCTCTGAAAACTGGCAGCAGTTCGGCTTGGTATGCCTGCAGTACCGACATGGTGTGCAAAACATCCAGCGGCCTGACCTGCTGAGGCATAAGCTTTACTTACCAGCGCCGAGTTAGTAAGCAGGGGCTTGGTGCTTGGTGGGTAATGTCGGGGGTTTTAGGGAAGATGCCACAACTGGGGAGAGATAGCGTGCTAGCATCTCTTCAACCTGTGGCATGACACTATAGCCATAATCCCCAAGCCCAGAAACGTTGTAATAAATCGTGGTTATGGGGCTGAAGGGGCTGGATGAAAAAGGCTGTGCCCAGGACCTAGACACCTCGGTGTGCGCATGGACAATGCAGTCACTTCAGTTCCTGAAGTTTCATTCGAAGACATTGTGTTGGTATTGTCAACAGTACTAGCTTTTTGCTACTTGCAACCATTTTATTATATATGTGTGGGTTTGTTGTTTTTACTGTGGGCAAAGTGTAAATCGAGTTTCTTGAGGTGATAACAGATCCACATCCGTCTCTTGACTTGAGGAGTGTTATAGAAAGTTCATACTTAGAATGTGATATGACGTTGAACAACAAAAGACTTTCACTCTAAATTTTTTTGTGTCTTCATTGAGTGTGCAAAATTTTCTTCTTACTTTTTGGGCTTTGCATTCAAAGCTGTTTTGGGGTAATGTATAGCTAATGCAACGTCAGTCATTTCTGCGGACTCCCAACCTGAGGTGTCACGCTGGCTACAACTGCTGTGTGCGGCAAAACATGATGCCTATTTATACTCTGTTGTTATCTTTAGGATATGATATACAGTAAGCTTGCATTTGCAGGTGGTTTATAGTGTTTTCTCTGTGAATGTGCAAAATAGAACTATCTGAAATGGCACCACATTTCTTATTTCCTTTAAACTGTGGTAGATGGGCGCTTTGTCTTTTAGGCACAAATGCACTGCACTGCTCTCAGGGCCTCAGGATATACTGTAATACACCATGCTCGATACTGTACATCAATTGCAGCAAACATTTGGTGCTTTTAGTAGGTTTTCTGTGGTAATATTATGCCATGATTGGTATTTTGTCAGTTCTAAAGAAATCGCACTCTTATAACCCAGCACAAGCCATGTCTAATCAAATAACCTGTTGCACCCATGTGATCATACACCTGTGTTTTACAATTTAACTTCGACGACCCATAGCTCAATGTTTTCCAAAATAGTCCACAGGTGTTCCACAGTATTATTGATTGCTGGTCCTGAATTTAATTAAACAAAAAAATATGCAGTGTAAACTGGCTTTCTACAATTACTCCTTAACCTGTATTAGAATCCACTGTGAAAAAATACTGTAATGTATTTTTTCATGTATTTTTGTTTTGCATTTTACTTTACTGATTTTTTTATTTTTTTCCCTGCAAACAAGGACAGGAGACTGGATTACCACGATGATGTTTTTTGTTTTTGTGTAATGATGTGTGTTGTATTCATTACCAGTCTACAACAAAATATAAAAATATATAAATAATGGGTAAATATGGGTCTTGCCCATAGTGGAGAGGTTGAAGTCTAATCAATTAAGTTTTTTTTACAGGTAATGAGTGGAAGATAGGAGGGCTTCTTAAAGACAAACTAACAGGTCTGTGAGAGACAGAATTCTTGCTGGTTGGTAGGTGATCAAATACTTATTTCATGCAAGAAAATAAAAATGTATTATTTAAAAATCATACAATGTGATTTTCTGGGGTTATATTTTAGATTCTGTCTCTCACAGTTGAGGTGTACCTATGATAAAAATTACAGATCTCTCCGTTCTTTGTAAGTGGGAAAGAATTGGCAGTGTATCAAATAGTTATTGGCCCCCTGTATATACATACATACATACATACATACATACATACAGACATACAAACATAAACACATTAGTGGAAACCTGACCTTGGGATCCTATCATGTTCCAGGTGTTTATTCTTGTAGTAAGTAGTCTATGCAGACATTTGGTAAGATAAATGCAACTTTTCAAATAAAGTAAAATTAAAAATTAAATTCCACAATTAAATGTAGTACAGGAATTCAGTTTGTTTAGTGTCAAGGGAACAGAGAAGCAGAAGAGTGTGCTAGTGCAGGTAGATGACCTTGGATGAAGCATGGACCAAAATACAGACCTAAAAACATAGTTTGAAGGTTGAGGAATTTAATTATTTTCATGTTTAGTCTGATTAGTCTGAATAACAGTGACACTAAATTTGCAGCTCAGTTTGATACTTTTTAGGCTATTGTGATCCCTTATGCACTAGTAAAATATTTCTAGAACAAGAGCTGTAGTTACCTGTGGAGGAGATGATAGCTTTGATCAGTAGTAATATAATCATTGACATACACTGTGTTCCTATTCTGGCAGATTACTGGAGCACAGATAAATCGGTATGAGTTCTACTGTGTATATATAGTCAGAATGATCTCCTGTAACCAGGGCAGATGCTATAGGCAGAGCAGGTAATTGCCCAGGGCCCAGGGCCCAGGGCTTGGAGATGGGGCCTCCATTAGCGTAACATACCTATACACTAGTTCACCAATCAAGATGGGCAGCATAAAATTAGACTCTTTGTGCAATAGATATAAATAAATGTCACTCACCTGAAGCAAAACCAGTTAATATCACGATTTCATTGTGGGTCGCCACCCTCTGAATGCGTAAAGAGACTGTGTACAGTGATGAACAAAATCCAACTTTTCGGCTTACTTACCTGATGGCGCTGAAACGAATGCATCCCTTTGGGGCTGCAAAGCTAAAAGCTAAATGGGCACGTAAAGAAAGAATGTGATTATTCATTATGTATTTATTTATTTTTTTAACAATGTATTATTAAAATAAACTGAGCCTTATTCTGCCAATTCGAGTCAGCCCATTTGACGATGGATCATTATTTGCAGCCGGATGGATCATTATATGCAACCGGAGTTTAAAACAACACGAGCGCTGTGACAACTCTAAAAATACAAAAGAAAAAGCAAAAGTTTGTCAATGAAAACAGTCAACAGCATTGTTTATTATTTATATCTTACTTTAGATACTACAGCCTACTTCATACTTTCTCTTTTTAGTTTTCCAATAAATTATGCTGTTGTATTTACTGAATAAATACAATTTAAGCATACAAATACAGTTGTACAGTTGAAAAAGTTAGTAGTTTATTTCACTTCCACTGTTGATTTGATTATATAGTGCCTTTTTGAATGCAATAAATAATACAATGTATAGTCAGTATTGTTTCATTTTACTGTAAGAGAAAGCAAAACATTTTTACAATTTGTTTCAAGCACTCTTTATCCATTCTGAAATGCGGAGGAAAGGAGGCTTTGGGGCCTCTAATATAAATTTAGCCTAGGGCCTCCAAAAATCTATAATTGGCCCTACCTGTAACAGATCAGAGCAATTGTACTTTAAGCACAAGTTCCATACATTGCATTAATTCACAATTTAAAGTCACGGGACCAATAAAAAAAAAGTCCTTGACCTTAGCTTACCTTAGCCAAACCTTAGAAAACCCTACACACACACCCCTAAATATAAAAAGAAATTGTACAGTAAAACGGGCAATCAAATAATACTGGTCCTAGTGTTCCCCTTGCCTGAACATTTTAGTGTTTTCTCTGCTCCCAAGACCCATGATTAAATCTAATGAGCCTATTAACAGTCATTCCTGAGTTAAAGTGGGTGTATTTGTACACTGAAAATATTAAAATTGTGCATGACAAGGGACTACTTCCAGATAAAGAACCATAAAACCCAATTTTACTTCGAAAAATAGCAGCTCAGTATTTGATGATATAGCAGCCTGATAAATATATGACCATATTTGTTTATAATATAATACATATTATTTCAAAACACCAAAGTTTGTCATTTTTTACTAATAATTTGTTTATATTTTATGATTTATCAAAATTAATTTATGATAATTGTTGCATTAATTTACTTCACCTGTTGCCTTTTCAAACTGATGAATCATTTCAAGTTATTTAATTATTACACCCTAATGAATTCAGTCTTTCCTTTGTTGTTTTGTCTTAGTTTTATAATATATTTTAACCATACCAATGGTTAGACATGGCTAAATAAAATTATAGTTTGCAGCTAAATGGATAAAAGAAATATTTTCCTAGTTTCACCAAAATCTTTTGAAGAAACACATGGACAAATTCACAAATGGGTGGAATTGGTCACTTAGATAAGATGAAGAGACGTTGATCTATTGTGTCTAGGAAGAAGGGATGGACATATATGTTTTTTTTGTGGGGTACTCAACACTGTACTGATTTTGTTCCAGAAAAGTAGGAGAAGTTCATTCATGAGATATGTGAATAGCTAGACATGAAAGAAACAGGGGGCAAAGTGCATGTCAGAGGGACAAGTGAATAGAACTATAAAGGGCATTCATTGTGAAAGCCTAGACATTCTCTTGTTCAATTTATGGGTTGTAAAAGTGGTTGTGTGGCTGGCATCTGGTTTGGTTTCGAAGAAAAGAGCAGCCAAGCAAGACAAGTTTTAATGTTTCACTTTGTAAACCAGATTTTTTTTTTTTTTGCTTGAAATAAAATCCTCAGTGTGATTGACACATTTATTTCTTATAGATATTAATGCAGTGGTTTAATCAACCAATCATTTGGCACAATAAACTAAATCATGCAAACACAGATCAAGAGCTTCATTTATTGAGGTCTGGACCCAAACTAGTGACCAGGGTGCTGGTATACACCAACAAAAGGACACCAGTCTATCGAAATTCACATACATAAGGACCAATTGACAAATCTTGTCTGTGGTTTAATCATACATGCTTATGAATATTACAAAGAAATCTTTCTTTATATGTGGCTTTTTAAAAGTACACTATCGACAGTATTATGAACATGATTTTTCCAGTAATATGATTCTTCCACAAAGGTAAAGGTACACAATAGGAATAAAGTGTCTTTGGATGTGATAGCACTACATTTTTCATTCACTTGAACTAGGAGACCCAAACCTGTTCCTGCATGACAACACCATTGTACGGAAAGTGAGCTGCATGAAGATATCATTTACATGGATTGAAGTGGAAGATCTTGAGTGGCCTGCAATAGAACTCTGATCTCAAACCATTACTCAACATCTTTGGGATGGATTTGAACAGTGACTGCACCCCAGGCCTCCTCACCCCACATCTACTAACACTCTAGAAGCTGAATGAGCACCAATCTTCATGACCACATTCCAAAATCTTGTTCCCAGAGGAGTGCAAATTGGGACTAAATGTGGAATGGAATTTTCAAAGAGAACATAAAAATCTTACAGGCAGGTGTCCACAAACCTTTGTATACATACTGTATGGGAAATTGGATCTCTCTCTCTCTCTCTCTCTCTCTCTCTCTCTCTCTCTCTCTCACTCTCTCTCTCTCTCGCTCTATAATTTACAGCACTTCAACAATTTACAGCTGATTCAATACACGTAGGTGAGATTTATGGTGTGGTTCACAACAGCTTCAAAGCTAGCTTCATGTCTTCATGCATATACTATTATGTTCATCTTTGCAGAAGGAAATATCAGCTCTGAGTGTTTTGAGCAAAAAAGGGTCTCTTTTCTGTCTGGACTCTTACAGCCTTAGAACCAATTACTCTATGACATGCTTAACTAGTACCAGTTAGAAGCAAAGAGTGCAATAAAAATAAATGTGCTAGTGCTTTACTCAGCAAACTGGGTCATAATGTCAGAATATAGTAAATAAATGATTGCAGAGATGAATATGAATTGAGATACAGTTGTGTTCAAAATTATTCAACCCCCACTGTAATTGATTGTTTTGGTCGGTTTGACATTGATTATGATCATTCAGTCATCCTGCTTACAATTAAATCAAAGAGGCACGTGTAGGTCAGACAAATATAACATTTATAATGAAATAACCACAAATGTCTTTTCTGAGCTCACATCATTATCAGTTTTATTCAACCCCCAAGTGACATTCAATCTTAGTACTTAGTACAACATCCTTTTACAGTAATAACAGCTTTTAAACGTGAAGCATAGCTTGACACAAGTGTCTTGCAGCGATCTACGGGTATCTTCGCCCATTCATCATGGGCAAAAGCCTTCAGTTCAGTCACATTCTTAGGCTTGCGCACTGCAACTGCTTTCTTTAAGTCCCACCAGAGGTTCTCAATCGGATTTAAGTCTGGTGACTGCGATGGCCACTTCAAAATGTTCCAGCCTTTAATCTGCAACCATGCTCTAGTGGACTTGGAGGTATGCTTGGGATCATTGTCCTGTTGAAAGGTCCAACGTCTTCCAAGCCTCAGGTTTGTGACGGACTGCATCACATTGTCATCCAATATCTCCTGGTACTGAAGAGAATTCATGGTACCTTGCACACGCTGAAGCTTCCCAGTACCTGCAGAAGCAAAACAGCCCCAAAGCATGATTGACCCCCTGCCATGCTTCACAGTAGGCAAGGTGTTCTTTTCTTCATAGGCCTTGTTCTTCCTCCTCCAAACATAGCGTTGATCCATGGGCCCAAACAGTTCTAATTTTGTTTCATCAGTCCACAGAACACTATCCCAAAACTTCTGTGGTTTGTCCACATGACTTTTGGCATACTGCAGTCGACTCTTCTTATTCTTTGGGGACAGCAAGGGGGTGCGCCTGGGAGTTCTGGCATGGAGGCCTTCATTACGCAGGGTGCGCCGTATTGTCTGAGCAGAAACTTCAGTACCCACATCTACCATTTTGTAAAAAAAATAAAATAAATAAGGGTGGGGTGGGGAGGGGGGGTTGTGGAGTCCTCCACATGACCTTTAATTTTAAAGTCTGATGCTAAATCAAGAATTGTGTCCTTCCAGTACACACAAATGGCAGCCTGAAGCAGAAAGAAGACTGAGAGAGCTGATTAAGAGTTGCCTGGAATCCTGGCATTCCTGCTAAAAGCTAATTAATTCCATTTCATATATATATATATAACTCGACAACCCTATTAAGTCGACGTTTTTGAAGTGGAACTGCCAAATTCTCGCTATGTCTAAGCATTTTTTTATCGGTTATGTCGACTTTTTTATGTCACCGAACCCTGATATCTCGAGCACAAGGGGGGAAAAATTTGCCATTTAACGTCGGTTATCTCGATCGGCACTGTGTAGCCGCAAAAGAACTTGCGAAAGTGGCTGAAAAATCATACAGTACAGACCAAAAGTTTATATATATTATATATACAGTACAGACCAAAAGTTTGGACACACCTGCTCATTCAAAGAGATTTCTTTATTTTCATGACTATGAAAATTGTAGATTCACACTGAAGGCATCAAAACTATGAATTAACACGTGGAATTATATACATAACAAAAAAAGTGAACTGAAAATATGTCATATTGTAGGTTCTTCAAAGTAGGCATCAAGAGAATGGCAAGAGTGTGCAAAGCAGTAATCTAAGCAAAAGGTGGCTACTTTGAAGAACCTAGAATATGACATATTTTCAGTTGTTTCACACTTTTTTGTTATGTATATAATTCCACGTGTTAATTCATAGTTTTGATGCCTTCAGTGTGACTCCACAATTTTCATAGTCATAAAAAAATAAAGAAAACTCTTTGAATGAGCAGGTGTGTCCAAACTTTTGGTCTGTACTGTATATATATATATATATATATATATATATATATATATATATATATATATATATATATATACACAGCACTATTTGTAAACCAGGCTTCAGGCAAATACTTATTGGTTTATTGGTTAAAGCCATTTGCTTGTGTATTAATGTCTATTGATATCATGTAAATGTGCTGTGCATTTTAGGTTTAAACAATAAAATTTAACTTTATTACATTGTGTGCATTCTGTCTTCAACAAGCTGGGAACTCATGGGATGTGACCTCTCAACCACTGTAGTCTGTACAACATGTACAGTATACATAACAGCTCGCCACAGAAACTGATGAAACGACCTTCGCCCTGACAAATTCAAAGATACACAGTTGCTGAAGTATAACACAGGCCTTAACCTACATATAAAACCTCTGCTATTAAAAAGCCCTCTTCAGATCAGTTTGGGAGAACTATTTGGGAGAAGTTTTTTTTTTTTTTAGGCTGATTTAAGTGCAGCTACTTGAAATTGACCATTTTCATTGTTTACTAGTGTTAGATTTTGAGCTTGAAAGAACTAGCAACAAATAGCTACACTTTGTAAGAATAATGTGTTTATATTGTGTTAGTTTGCAAAGATCATCAATCCCCAAAAAAATGTTTTTGGTGAATAGTTATTAAGTATGATCTACCATCAAATCTACAACTACATAAATGTGCTCTCTTAAACTGTAACTTGAGTGTGCATGTGGAAAATGTCAAACTGGTAAGTTGTAAGAAAAAATTGAAAGGGCTCCTTATTTATGCTACTTATGAAGTACAGATTAAAATACACAATATTTGGCTCTAGATTTTCTCACTTGTTATAGCTGGATTTCAAATAGCTACATTATATACACAGGTTCTTTTTTTATCTAAACCTTTTTTCTAAGCAATATCTTCCAACCAAGAGGCTAACACATGCCTCTTCTGAGCATATAGCACAGATAGAAGATATTCAAATACCCAGACAAGGATGGGTTTCTTTTTGACTCTGGTTCCTTCTTCATGTCATCTCAGGTAGTTTTTTTCCTTGACACTCCTTACACCCTCTTCTCCAGCTTGCGCAATATGGATACTTTCAGGTATAACAGTTATATTAATAGAAATGTCTCCAGGTTAGCCAAGTAACCCTGGTTCCCTGAGGGAAGGAGATGCTGCATCAACAACGCTTTGGGAACGCTTCCGCGTTTTCCACGCTCTGAATTACTTGTGTAATCCGTCCAATGGAAAGCGTGGCCAGGAAGCTATAAAAGCACATAGAGTGAAGCCGGCACAAGCTTTTGAAAGAGAAACAAGCCTGCAGGGATGCCGGCAGTGTGGCCTGCATTTGCAGTGTCTCATTCCTTCGGGAAACCAGGGTTACATACGTAACCTGGAGACATTCCCGTTCAGGAATTCGAGCTGCGTTAACAATGCTTTGGGAACGAGAGTCCAATATCACCAGACTGATCCGTCCCTGCCTAGTGTGTAAGAGCATAGCTAGGTCGAAGGACAGAGGGGCCAGGAGTGGCTATGAGGTCAAGGTTATAAAACCTGACAAAGGTCAGCGGGGCGGATCAGCCTGCAGCGTTGCAGATGTCATGGATGGAAACTCCAGAGGACCAAGCCTTAGATGCTGCCACATTCGGGGTTAAGTGCGCTTTGACCCCAAAGGGAGCGGGGCGAGCAGAGGACTCATAGGAGGATGCTATCGCATCCACAATCCACCTGATAAGGGTCTGCTTGTTCGCAGGAAGGCTTCTCCTCAGAGGGCCGTAGCAGATGAATAGTTGTTTCGACTTCCTCCACGGACTTGTTCTGTGGACGTAAATGTCCAGTGCTTGCACCTCTTTTTGGCATTCAGCCATAACCCATGTTCCTTCATGTAAGGGAGAACGACATCTTGATGCCGGACCGCCAAGTGCGCTGGTTGAGCTAATATCAACCAATCGCTGAGATAGTTTAAGATCCGGATGCACTGAAGTCTCAGGGGGCCTAAAGCCGCATCCAAACATTTTTTGAAGGTGCGGGGTGAGAGAGCAAGACCAAATGAAAGGACCTGATACTGGTAAGGTTTGGCCCTGAAAAACCTCAGGAACTTACTGTAAGAAGAAAGGATGGATACATGAAAATATGCTTTCTTTAGATCTATCGTGACAAACCAGTCCTCGGATTTGATTTGAGAAACAACCTGCTTGAGAGTCAGCATCTTGAATTCGGACTCTCTGTCTGATGGAGGGACCACCTCAATGGCCTCCTTCCTCAGTATAGTGTTTACCTCTTGTTTCATGACCAGAGCCTGCTCTGTTGAACCGGGGTGGACGAGACCTGAACTGAATCGTATATATGCCTCTGGCTGCAGTATGCAGGACCCACCGAGACACGTCTTGCAGAGTCTCCCAGGATGCCAGGTAGTTTTTTAAGGGTATCAGTCTCCAAACCTTCATAGAGTCAGCGAGTTCTGCTTGCTGGAGTTGGCCGTTCCCTGAAGCACTGATTGTGGCAGGGTTAACGTAACAGGTCCCTGGGGGTGCCGGTGCGGGGTGGGCACTGTGTGATGAGGTGCACCATGCCCTTTCCCAGCGAAATCCCCAGAATGTCCTGTATCAGGACTTATTGTCCGAGGCCTATTATTGAAAATGACAGACCCCAGATCTGTCATCTCACGAGGGCTTCATTTGTTCCTATCGGTGGAGACTAGGGCGGCCATAGACCGGCTAACGGCCACAGCGGTCTTTTTTGTGGCCCTAGGAGCTAAATCCACCGCACGGCGGAGCTCCTGGACCTCCCATGCCCACAGGTGCCTACAAATGGGTACATGGTGCCTCCTGTGCCCACTCCCGTGCTATCTGCGCAGTCGGCTCCCATGAGAAATGACTTAGCATGCTTTGCTCCCAGGCAAGCCACACACCTCACACATTCACACACCTACAGTCGTGCCTTTATTTTCTTTTTATATATTTTTTCTTCTGACATTTACCACTTACCAAAGACAAACATATAGAGCGCTTTATGAACAAACAAAAGCTAGCGCCTGCTTCTATCTACGGAACGTGCTGTCCACATTCCTTAGAAATACAGATACCCATAATTGGCTAGTGTTGCTGTGATAGTACACTACACCTCCAACCCAAAGGATAAGCACAATTTTTATCTCTTTGCCAGCATGATTAAGATTCGACTGGCCTTCGACCTAGCTGTGCTCTTCGAAACTAGGCAGGGACTCTTCAGTCTGGCATTATTGGACACTCATTCACAAAGCGTTATTGACGCAAATTCGAGTTTCTGAAGAGAAACATCTTTAGGTTAACTGTGTAAACATGGATCCCCGAAGGAACGAGACTCCGAGACGAAGGAGAACTTCGTCTCTATGCCAAACTGTTGGCAACCCTGCGGTTCTTCTTTCCCTTTTTTAGAAGCTAGCACCGACTTCACTCCATGTGCTTTTTATAGCTTGTGGGTCTTGACGTCGGTGATGTTGCGCTTTTAATTGGACTTTAAATTACACACGTGATTCAGAGTATGGACAACACGAAATTGCTCCCAAAGTGTTGTTGACTCAGCGTCTTTTTCCGTTTGGAAATCATGGTTACATACGTAACCTGGAGACGTTCAAACAGGCTTCCATTGTTTCTCTCATTTCCTAATAGTAATAATAATAATAATAATAATAATAATAATAATAATACATGGAATCTGAAAAGTTTCTTTATGAGCTCAACAACTTTTAAGAACTTTGGTAGTATTATTTTGTCTATTGTAACATGCACTGGCATTTTGATCAAATGCATTTGTCTAATTGAAGTTCAATAGCATGGCTTCATAGCAGCCCACCTAAGCCTTAATTAAATTTGTAGTTGACTTTTTTTTTTTTATCAAATTCTATTGATTTAGTTCATTAGTCGTTGCTTCGCCTAAAAATATGATATTATTTTCATTTTAATTAGCATTGTGAACACTGGGTGTGATGCAGTGCAGCAAGCAATTAAGAGTTAGCAGTATGAACAATGGACCGTCCTTGCCAATGCGTTGCAATTTTTATTTTGGGCGGAGGGCAGTGTTTAGAGTAGTCTGGCCCAAACAGTATTTGCTCCAAGAGAATTTGGCCCTGGATCAAATCTAATTGATGAACCCTGCAGTATATCAACCGATTGTTGATGAAATACATTACCAAGGCCGAGTGTGGGTTGCGTCGCACAGTTCCTCCTCAACATTCCTCCCATGTTATAGTTAAAACAGAACACTTCTACAGACTAATCTCTCAGTAGTGTGAGAGAAAACGTAGCTGAAAAATATGATTGGGATTTTCCAGATTTACTCGAGAGGATTTACTGTCGACACATTCTCGTTACAGCCAGAGTAAACTTATTTTTCAGACATGCGGAAAGAAGCAAGAATAATACTAGATTCTGATTTAAAGCTTGCATTATGGAACCAGGGGACAGAGAAAAAAACACACGCAGTGTGCTCTTGAGTTGCTGTGAGTCACCCTGACAAGCCTGTAATAGTAATTTACAGTCAGGTTGGCAGGTGTTTGCAGACACATACGTCATACACCATGTCAGATACGTCAAACGTCATCACTCTGCAGTCTTGAGGGGAAATAGAAATATGGCCTCATACATATCTCAAGATTGCGTGCTAGTTGGTTGATGTTAGCTATGCAAGTTTGCAAAAAGGGCCACAAATTGGGTTCCAATGTAAACAAATCAGATCAAGAAACACACAAAAATAAAAATACACAATGGATGCCATAGACATTATTGAATTATTTGTATATTTACACATTTATTTATCTAAATACAGCATATATACAAAAGTATTGGGACATTCTAGCCAAATATGGTTCTACCCCAAACAAAGTTGAAAGCACACAATTGTATGTCTCTGGACAACTAGGAGATCCAAACCCTTTAAAGCATGACCATGCACCTGTGCACAAAGCAAACTCTATGAAGATATGGTTTACATGGTATGAAGTGGAAGATCTTGAGTGACCTCTGTCCTCAACCCTATTGAGCATTTTCTGAGATAAATTACAACACTGAATTTTTCCCAGAACTTCTCACCCTACACCAGTACCTGACTTTTAACAGCCTTGTGGCTGAATGAGCTCAAATTTCCACAAGCACACTCAAATATAGAGGAAATTCCGAGAAGAGTAAAGCTTGTGGCGACTAAAATTCTGTCTAAAGATCTTTCTATCTATGCTGACATTTTAATTATATTATCTTTTTTAACAAGTTTTTCCTTTACACTAAATGACAAAAACAGGGAAAATGCCTAATACCAAGCTTGATAATCCAAGACCTTTACAGTAATGTAGTTTAGGCTGCTTTCACTAGCTTACAAGATGCACAAAAACTAAAATTAATATGTTTCACATGAACAGACAAAAGCATTGTTCTTGCAAAGGGATTCTGTACAGCAGTCAATAATAAACCTTTTATATGTACACAGGAATACAGAATATACATAATATAGTAATGGTAAAAGGGCTTCTGAAATAACATCAGCAGGAGATAGAGTAAATTACCCAGTATATTATGGATCAGATGAAAAAAATAAAATGCTTTAGTTTTTACCTGTGTATATAAAATTTTAACCTGCTAGCTTGTTCAATCTTGGAGTGGGCGATCATGATAAATGATTTTGCAACACACTTTTCTGAGATATTCGTGGTATAGTGTTTTTCGTTTGTGGAGGAGAGTGGAGCAGGACTGAAACAGACCGCACTGATTAGTCTAATCAGCTGCAGGTGTTTCTTACCACTCGTTCCGTCCGGCTTCACCCTCCACTCGCTCACTGCTGGCACATACTCCTAACGCCAGACTTAGGCCAGGGATCCATCTGGCCTGAGCTGACTCCCCTCATGGCAAGAGAGGCAGAAGCTGATGGAAAGTGCTTCCAGATTTAGAGGAGCGGGTTGGTGGGTTGGGAAGGTCAGTGGAGAGGGGGAATAAAAAAGAGGGGGAGACGTCATCGTTTGATGACACTTCCGCTTGTCTCTCGGCTCGGTGGCTCTCTCTCTCTGATGCTGGTGTCTCTCTCCTCATTATTGGCGTCGCCGGACTGAAACAGAGCGCATTAATGAGTCAGGTCTTTCTTACCACTTATTCTTTCCGGCTGTGCCCTCCACTTGCTCACCGCTCGCACTAACTTCCTTACTGTTTTTTTGCTCAATTTCATATATATGTATTCTGTATCACACAACTGTTCACATGTATCATATTATGATATTTTTGTCATGTAGCCCAGCCCTAATTTATCAACTCTTGGGCTGTGTTCTGTTCCCATAGCATGAGTACAGGTCAGGATTAAGACTGTCAATGCTTGACCACAATACAGGTAGATAAGAGCACAGAACACACAACAGAGCGATCTCTCTATGTGAGGTGGCTACCCAAATCTTGTTAGTCTGTGAATGTAAGAGTCACACTGATGTGCACAACTGTCAGGGATCCACCAGCCACACCTTCACTTATCACTCCAAGCCACTCTCCCACTTACTAATCAGCTACACCTGGCCCT
The DNA here is from genome assembly GCF_014805685.1 of Silurus meridionalis. Lineage (NCBI taxonomy): Eukaryota > Metazoa > Chordata > Actinopteri > Siluriformes > Siluridae > Silurus > Silurus meridionalis. The sequence continues at coordinate 14,728,937 of NC_060884.1, read as the reverse complement.
CATCAGCTCCCATGCTATATAACCTCCGTCCCTCCACCAGCTCATTGTCCGTTCTACAGCTTAGGCGATAGAACACTGTCGGACTACTTTGCATTGTTTATTTGTTTTGCTTCTGCCTGATCACTGCTCTTACCTGGTTTAGCAAACCTGGGGTTTCCTTAATTTTGTGCCTTTCTCATTAAAAGCCTTGTGGAATCTACTTCGGTTTCCGGCACGTTCTTTGCCTGACAGAAGAACGGACCTTTCACAAACGGAGGGGCACCTAACACGGAAGAAAAGAAACCGCGTTACCTCAGCATGGAGGACCAGCTCGCTGCCGCGTCCGGGTCAGCGGAGGACCAGCCCGTTGCCATGTCCGAGTTTGTGAGGGAGCTCACCGCCGCGCTTCGAGAGGCTTTCCGGCCGGAAGCCGCGCATCAAACCCCTCCGTCATCTGGCAGCCCGATGGCTCTCCCAGCGTCTTTTTCCGGAAACGCGGCGGAATGTCAGGGATTCCTGCTCCAGGCGGCCGTCTACATCGAGATGCTACCACAATGTTTTCCTAGCGAACGAGCAAAGGTCGCGTTTCTGATTTCGCTGCTCACCGGAAGAGCGCTAGCGTGGGCAAGAGCGCTCTGGAGCGCAGCGAGCCCGGCCCTGACGTCATACGCCGCGTTCACGAGTCATTTCGCCGAGGTATTTAGCACCGCCCCCGGGGATACCTCAACCGCTGATCAGCTGCTCAATCTCCACCAGGGGACAGACAGCGTTTCGAGTTACAGCCTCCGCTTCCGCACTCTGGCGGCATCTGCTGGTTGGGATGAGAAAGCGCTGTTGGCTGTATACCGCAGAGGCCTAAATCAGGAGCTCAGGCTGGCGATGGCCACTTATGATGACTCTCTGGGGCTTGAGGCTTTTATTCAGAGATCCATCCGAGTCTCTCAACACCTGGCAGCCTGCAAATCCCCCGAGGTCGAACCAGCACAGGCTATGGCAGTACCAACAACTCCAGAACCAGAACCCATGCAACTCGGGTCACAGCGGCTGTCTCGGCAAGAAAGGAGCGCGGTGGGCGGCTGGAGCTTGCCTCTACTGTGGAGAGAGAGGACATCGCGTGGCCCAATGCCCAGTGAGGCCTCCTCGTCGGACGGTGAGTACGGTCACCCTTTCTTCTGACATTACTCACCTGTCTCGCTCAGGGTCACCTTAGTAACCCCTGCTCTCTCTCTATCGGCTTCTGCCCTAGTCGACTCAGGATCCGCGGGGAACTTCATCTCCCAGGCGTGTCTAGAACGCCTCCAGCTACGCCGGCAGAGGGGATCCCAGGAACTGGCCGTCCAGACCATCCAGGGGCGACCATTAGGGAAGGGCAAGGTGAAGTACTGTGCTCCACCTATTGTCCTCCAAGTCGGAGTGCTACACCAAGAAGAGATTCAACTGCTCGTACTGGAGGATTCGACAGTGGACGTGATCCTGGGTCGTCCCTGGTTAGCCAAGCACTCCCCCACTTGTTCCTGGGACCCGTGCGACATCCTGGAGTGGAGCCCCGCCTGCCGGCATAAGTGCTTACTTCCACTCCCGACTCCCCTCCGGACCGTCTTAACCCTGGCAGCTACTCAAGTGGAAGGAGCTCCCCAACCCGCTCAGGTAGAGATCCCGCATGAATACCGGGCCTTTTCTGACGTCTTTAGTGAGGAGGCCGCCACTCAGTTACCCCCACACCGGCCGTGGGACTGTGCCATTGATCTAAAGCCGGGGGCTAAGCTACCTAAGGGGCGGGTCTACCCCTTGTCAGCCCAGGAACACCAAGCCATGGAGGGCTACATCCAACAGGCCCTCCGACAGGGCTTCATCACCCAGTCTTCCTCCCCGGCGGCCTCTAGCTTCTTCTTCGTGGCTAAGAAGGACGGGGGTCTGCGCCCTTGTATCGACTACAGGGGCCTAAATGCACAGATCGCCCCGCTTCCATACCCGCTCCCCCTGGTCCCAGCGGCCTTGGAAGAACTACGTGAGGCTCGCGTCTTTACCAAGCTGGACCTCCGAAGCGCGTACAACCTGGTGCGCATCCGCAAAGGGGACGAGTGGAAGACGGCGTTCATTACTCCCTCTGGTCATTATGAGTATCGGGTCATGCCGTATGGCCTTTCCATTGCTCCGGCGGTCTTTCAGAACTGTATGAACGAGGTTTTCCGTCCCTTCCTCCATCGGTTTGTAATTGTTTACATCGACGACATCCTGATCTACTCCAGGACGCTGCAAGAACACCACAAGCACGTCACCCAGGTCCTAGACCGCTGCGAGAACACCGACTGTTTCTCAACCTTCCCAAGTGTGAATTCCATCGCCGGAGATACAGTTCCTGGGTTACAACATCAACGCAGCAGGCATCAGGATGGATGAAAGGAAGGTGATGGCCGTACGGGATTGGCCCGTTCCCACCTCAATCAAGGAACTCCAGAGGTTTCTTGGCTTCGCCAACTTCTACCGCCGGTTCATTGGAGGTTTCAGCCTGGTTTCCGCCTCACTCACGCCTCCTGCGAGGAAAAGCCAAGACTCTCTCCTGGACCCCGGATGCACAAAGGGCCTTCGAGGAGCTACGCACGAGGTTCTGTACCGCTCCGCTTCTCCATCATCCTGACCCCAGCTCCCGCTTGTTGTCGAGGTGGACGCATCTTCCACGGGCGTAGGGGCCACCCTCTCCCAGCATTCAGGGAATCCCCCTCGACTCCATCCCTGCGCCTACTTCTCAAAAAAGCTGTCTCCAGCGGAACAGAATTACGACATCGGCAACCGGGAACTCCTAGCCATCAAACTAGCCCTGGAGGAGTGGAGACACTGGCTGGAGGGGGCTGTCCATCCTTTTATAGTCATCACGGATCACAAGAACCTTCAGTACCTCCGTGAGGCCAAGCGCCTAAATCCTCGCCAGGCACGGTGGGCTCTCTTTTTTACCCGGTTCAATTTCAGCATCACCTATCGGCCAGGATCAAAGAACGGCAAGGCCGATGCTCTCCAGGGTGTATGGACCTGAGGAACCCACCGAGCCTGGGCCTATCTTGCCTCCGACGATCATTCTGAGCCCGATCATATGGGAGCTAGACAAGAACATCCGCAGGGCCACACGAGGAGAACAAACGCCCCCTGGTTGTCCCGAGGACCGGACCTTTGTTCCTCCAGAGTGTCGACAGGCCTTACTTAGAGCAGTCCACGAAGTCCCGGTTCAGGGCACCCAGGCAGGAGGCAGACCCTGCGTCTGGTTCAGGGACGATACTGGTGGCCAGGTATGAGCAACACAGTGGCCGAGTTTGTCCGAGGCTGCAACATCTGTGCCATCTCAAAAACTCCCCGACATCTACCAATGGGCAAACTCGTCCCCCTGCCTACTCCACAAAGGCCATGGTCTCATATCGGCATAGACTTTGTCACAGACCTGCCACGGTCGGAGGGTTTCACCTGCTCGTGGTCGCTGACCGGTTCTCCAAGGCCTGCCGCTTTGTCCCTCTCCGAGGCCTCCCACAGCTCTGGAAACCGCGGGCGCTCTTCCATCACGTCTTCCGCAACTCGGCCTCCCTGAGGAGATAGTGTCTGACCGGGCTCTCAGTTCACCTCACATGTCTGGAGGCGTTTTCCGGCTACTGGGAGTCACCGTCAACCTGTCGTCCGGTTACCACCCCCAGTCGAACGGCCAGACCGAGCGGAAGATCCAAGAGCTGGGGAGGTACCTGAGGTCATATTGCCATCAGGACCAGGAGGAGTGGAGCCGGTTCCTGCCCTGGGCGGAGTACGCCCAAAACTCGCTGCGCCAAGACACCACAGGTCTCACGCCTTTTCAATGCGTGTTGGGGTTCCAACCCCCACTGTTTCCCTGGTCCGACGAGCCCTCCAACGTGCCCGCTGTGGACCACTGGTTTCGGGAGGCGTCCGGACATGGGATGCTGCACACACTCAGCTGCGCAGGGCAGTGAGGGAAACCCGCGACATGCGGATGCACGGTCGGAAGCCCCGCTTACAGGCCCGGAGACTGGGTCTGGCTATCCACCAGAGATCTCCGACTGCGGCTTCCCTGTCGGAAGTTGAGCCCCCGGTACATCGGGCCGTTCAGGATTGAAAGGCAGGTCAACGAGGTGGCATACCGTCTGGAACTCCCGCCACAGTACCGGATACACCCCACCTTCCACGTGTCACTTCTCAAGCCACACCATCCACCGACTGCCCAACGCCCCAGCGAGGTCAGGCCCCCTCCGCCTGAAGTGTTGGAACAACCCTCGGTCTATACGGTACGGGAGGTGCTGGACTCTCGTCGTCGAGGCAGGGTGCTGGAATACCTCGTGGACTGGGAGGCTACGGCCCTGAGGAACGGTCATGGGTGGCGAGGCAGAACATCCTGGATCCAGCGCTCCTAGAGGAGTTCCACGCTGCTCATCCGCTTCGGCCAGCGCCCGGGTCGGGTCGACCCAGGCGCAGGGTTAGCGTCGGGAGCCGCCCCTGGGGGAGGGGGTACTGTCAGGGATCCACCAGCCACACCTTCACTTATCACTCCAAGCCACTCTCCCACTTACTAATCAGCTACACCTGGCCCTCATCAGCTCCCATGCTATATAACCTCCGTCCCTCCACCAGCTCATTGTCCGTTCTACAGCTTAGGCGATAGAACACTGTCGGACTACTTTGCATTGTTTATTTGTTTTGCTTCTGCCTGATCACCGCTCTTACCTGGTTTAGCAAACCTGGGGTTTCCTTAATTTTGTGCCTTTCTCATTAAAAGCCTTGTGGAATCTACTTCGGTTTCCGGCACGTTCTTTGCCTGACAACAGTACAGTTTTTTCTTTATTCTCATACATCCTTTTTTGTAATATTGAGTAGCAGACAAACAGCGACAGATAATTACATCTTGTCAGTCTCAAGTACTTGGGCTGTGTTCCAATTGTACACTACCCTACTCAATAATAATTAGTATGTCAGTACACCATTGGTATCATTACTATTTAGATAGATCATTTAGTTAGAAGGTGCATTTTGAGATGCAACCTTGAACACTCACTTGCAACCATTAGATAACACTGGGCAGAGGAATCCCACACACTGAAATGTTTTACTGGGTGTGGCATTTATCAATAATAGCTCTTCAGATCCAAAAGTTTTTATGCAATAGATTACTGAATAATCGATTAATTTATAAAACACAGTTTAATAGCTTCAAAGCTCTCTCATACAATGATGGTTACTTAAAAAAAATGACTTATGATTTACGAGTTTTACAAAGCTTTGTGAATAATCAATGTCCTAAAGGGTTAAACCTGCAATTGTGGAGGGTTGATTACTTTATTCATATCTGCTTACTCCAATTTTAAGGCAGAAGCAAGTGCAGATATTTAAATTCTTAGTAATTCTTTGTTTATTGGGAAATATATTTCAGGTCCTTTATTCTGAGTAATTGAACACTAGACTTCCTCTTAGACTGCATTTTAATTCTTGATGCTTGTTTAACATTTGACTTTCATATCAGAAACACTCATAAAACCCTCTCCTAATGAATGAGAACACACCCACAGTAGTATATTATTTAGTCTTACAAGATATAAAAGAATTATTATACACATTTATTGAAACTCCAGAACGTGGCAGCCTTTACCAGGTAAAGAAAGTCAGTGCATGTAGCAGCAGTAATATTTGTTTTACTTTAGCTTTGTGGTCTACATTAATTACACAGTTTTGCTTATGAAATTCAAATCCCTTAATTCCGTAGAGCCTACATCTTATTACAGTATTGGAGCTCAGTTGACGCAACTTACTAAATACTTACAATGACTAGCATCTCAGGTGCTGCTCTCTTTAGCTTTATCTTTATAGAATAACAAATTAACTGAAGATGCTGTATAGATTGCAGAAGACAACATAAAAAAAGGATTATAAATTATTGTTGTAAGATTCACTATTATAATGTTTTATCCTTAATGTTTATTTAAAAATATCTTTTTTATTTAGATAAATACACATATCAATTAGATTAAATCAATATTCACAGCGGGTTTTTATGACTGTACAAAGTTTTCTGCTGATCAGAATTCTGCCTTTAAGTGCTTGATATTGAGGAGTACATTTTTATTCTTTATATCTTTATATGCCTTCTCTTCAGGTTTTTTTTTCTGTTGCTGCTAAAATATTAATGCACCAAAAATCATATATTTTCACTGTTCATTTTGTTTGACTTGAGGAAGATCCTCCATAGTAAGAGACAGACAGAGAGAGAGAGAGAGAGAGAGAGAGAGAGAGAGAGAGAGAGAAATGCAATATAGAGGGTTTTTCGCTTGCAGTTTTACGACAAATACTTAATGAAAAAACCCCATGGGGGTGATAGAATCCTATATTTAATTAAGGATTTATAAAATATTTAATATGGAAGAGAGAATTTTAGCTCTCTGTCCATGTCTATTGAGAAACTGGAGGCTGCAATAGAAGGTGAATAATAATGAAGAGAAAAAGAAGGGAGGAAGAGAGATGGCTGATGGTGCTATGGGGTGGTAGATCAAGGAAAATGGCTTTCAGTGACATTAGAAAAAAAAAGTCCTGGCAGATTTATAAGGGCTTTTGAAGTTTGCTCTTAAATTCCTATGTTTAGTCTTACCTTTAGAAAAGGGTCATGGGAAATTGAAAGGATAATTCCAGACTTTTTTTTTTTAATTTACCAAAGTTCTGCTAGAAGTTTAGAGACACTGATCACGAATCAATGCAAACAAGTTTTTGATAAAAAAATTATAATAATTTCCAGTTGATGACATGCCGTAAAAAAAACTGGTTTGATGATTTATTATACATTTCTTTCTATTTCTAAAGCTCTTGAAATGTAGATCATGTGTGAACAAGATCAATGGTTTAATATGATATGTGCATTGTTATGCCCATGGGAAATCTGGAAAGTTACTTTCAGTAAGACTTAATTCTTCCATTATGATTGTTGTGATAACAGATTTGTAAGTGCCTGCCCCCTTATACCAATTTCACTTCTGACTGGCAGATCCACTCAGACTCAGACGAAGGTGATGGCTCCATCAAGTACACCATATCTGGTGAAGGCGCAGGGACTATCTTCATCATTGATGAGGTCACGGGGGACATTCATGCCACTGAGAGGTTGGACCGTGAGGAGAAAGCCTTCTACACGTTACGAGCACAGGCTCGAGATCGCCAGAGTGACGCGCCACTTGAACCCGAGTCTGAGTTTGTCATCAAGGTCCAGGATATCAACGACAGCGAACCCAAATTCCTGGAAGGGCCGTACATCGGAAGTGTGGCTGAGCTGTCCCCGATCGGTAAGAGAAAACCTTTTTTGATTTTTTTTTTTTTTAAGCCAAAAGTGAATTCATAAATGAAAATCACAGTTCTATTTTATTCAAACTGTATTACATGAAACTAGCAAATGTCATTTGGTTCAATTCATTTGAATGTTTTAATTTTATTTAAATACATTACATTATTGCTGTCAAATCTAAATAATTAAAAAATCCTGTGTCAGTGAGACATTAATGAACAGAACATGCTGGTTAGTTTACAGGAATAAGAGAACTGTTGCTTCACTAATTCCTGACTGCTGTTTTTTTTGACAAGTGGAAATGTGCTTACTTGTGTTGTGTAAACTTTTACTGCAGACAGCCTCTTGTGTCTGTCTGTACAGACATATTTATTCATGGGATTCTGCTTTTCAATTTCCTACCGAATGCTATTTGTTTATTAGAATAAAATAGGGGCAGGTTACAGTCTTCCCATCTCTCTACAACAGTGAACGTACTGATTGGAATTAATTCCTGCTTCCTCAGCAAAGCGGAGGCTGAGCCAGCGGCAGCACTTTTCTCTGATGAGGAGGAGAGAGAGTAAGACAAAGTGAGGGAGGGAGAGTAGTTAATGTTTGTGCCATCTTCACTTCCCCTCCCCCTTGTTTCTCCACCTCTTGCATTAGCCAAGCACACTGTTCATGTTTTATACATTAAACTGAGCAGCAAGTCTAATGAGATAACATCGCTGCTTTGTTAGCATTTTAATGTTTTGCTCTCTTGTCGTGCAATTGTTAATGTCGTCAATGTAAGCGTCTCCGTGATAAGGTCACGCCTCACTGTCAGAGCGAGGCAGACTGATAGCCCCAGTCAGAGAGAAAGAAGAATAGTTGCCTCACTTTACCTTGACACTCCAAGATGAATGGATACGTTTCAGAAAGTAATGTTATGTAGTAGGTTTGTTTCTTTTCAGTTGCTTGAACACAAAGCAACAATGTAGACAGTCAACCACAACATTTTACCTGTAGCTGAAAGTTTTTTTTTTTTTTTTATATATTTATAGACTTCTTCATAAAGCATCTCCGAAATATGTACAAAGTACATTATTTTTACTATATCAATACAATTATATTATCCAATATAGAGACATAATATTTTCAAGGTTGTCCTTAAAGGCAGTAAACCGAGTTTGCATTTATTTTTATATTCTATGTCTTACATCACTGTCTGCATCAGGTGAAAAGACAACCTTTTTTGTTTGTTTGTTTTTTAAAGATCCTCATCACAACAGTGAAATATAAAGACAGTTCCATGTCTTATCACAAAACCCATTTCCCAGCTCATGGTCACCGGGTTACTAATTCAGTTCACCAATTTACAATAACTGGCAAGATAAGTAATATATCCCCACAACAAATGCCAGGTATAAGTCTTGCTTCCGCTTTGTGCCAGTGATGATTCTAAACCTCTATACTGCTATCTGCTATTCATTTACTGTATATGGTTTGCTTAAGCTTACCATCTAATCTTTGCTTACTTGGCACTTCTAAGTTCAACTGACATTTCGCCCAGTTAATATTCTTTTCTGGGAAAAGGGGGGGAAAAATCCACCCCATATACTAATATTTTAATAGGCTTCTAACATTATATGTAAGTGTCAATCAGCACTGCACATATTGAGATGGCAATACTTTTCCACTCTTTTATGCAAAATCATTCTATCCATCAAATCCTAAGTATGTCTCCTGCACAGTCTGCATCATGTCACTCCACAGATTTTCAGTTGGATGCAGGTCTGGGCTCTGGCTAGGTCATTCAAAAACATTGATTTTTTTGGTGGGATAAGCCGTTCCATTGTTACAGAAATACTTTTAGCGCTCTTCTGATCGATACATTTCAACAAGGGAGATACCATACATCCTTTGGGAGCTCTTTGTGGACCACGGATTAGGCTGTCAAATGAAACCAGGATGGTGTGAGGGAATTCTTACATTAACAACTGATCTTTTATATAAACAGAATCATTTCATTGAGCTGTATGATAGTTATTATTGTACATTATATTGAAAGTAATTGGATCATTCTGAAACATAGTCACATCCCCAATTGTAAAAAGGTGTACTCACTTAATAAAACCAGGTTAACTCTTTTCATTTTTCTTATTTTTCACTGAATGTTTCTGATTGCTTTTCACTTATCTTCTTATGTTATTATTACACATTGATGGAAAAGTTCCCACATAATGTTTCTGACAAAACATTTAAAAAAAGAAACATTTTAACAGGGTGTAGACTTCATAACTATCATATTCGATGCATGTTTGCACCTCTGAAATACAATTCACTGCCACTCAGAACAAAAAAAAAAAGAATATTTTTAAAATCAATTTTAATGGCAGATGAGAAAATCAATATATGCGTGAATTTTGAATGATTAGCAGTAAGCACTCCCATCCTCTTTATCTCATATTAGTAATTATTCTGGCAGCATTCTCATCTTGAATTTCATGTCTGTAATGTGAGCAGTATGGCCATAGATCTGAAAGACCAATTTCCACATGGTGTTGAACATAGGAGACTTTTACTTTCACATCTGTGAAGTGACATTCCCTTCTCACTGGATTAGCACTATCACCTAGGGTGTTCATAAATTGTGTGTGAGGTGCACGGGATCCTCTGTAGCTACAAAGTCTGTGTGTGTACTCCCTTTTTTCTAGACAATTGGCTACTGTGCAGACAGTCCCATCAGCAGGTGTTTAGCCAGACAAATGTCCTGATTGCACATGCGGAAGTTCTAGGACTAAAAGGCAATCACAGTTCTTTTGCAGACTGTTCTATGGCATGAGGCAATGGCATTTGAGAGTTCTTGATGAAGCCCCCTGGCATCTCAATTATTGATGCAGTCATGAAATTGCAAGTGGCCACTATACAGACTGTACATATTGTTCCACATCTGGCTAGGACGTTCTTGCTGTGTATATTAATTAACTAAAAAATATGTATGCACATCTTACTAAATGCATATGCCACATAACATGTGTGTCACTAGTGTGCACACTGAGACACTGGTCCAGCTTTTTTCTTTTGTAAAAAAACATATTAAATTATAAAATTTGTGTAGCTGGCAAAAAAGTAAGTACACCCTAAGTGATGACAGCTGTATGTCCTATAACCATGCAAAGCCACATGTCCTATTCATCATGATAATGTTTTTGTCTGCTTGACAGAACCATACAAATTTGTGTATTTTGTATTAGAGCAGTTAAACTTGGGTGCTTTGAGTACAACTCTCTCATACTGAAAACTGGAAGTTCAACATGGCACCTCATGGCCAAGAGCTGTCTGAGGATTTGAGAATTAGAATTGTTGCACTACACAAACAGTTACAGTGCATTGGCCAGGGTCATGGAGAGGTTTTTCATTTGGACAGGCTCCACTCAGAAGAGGCCTCGCAAGGGTCGATCAAAGAAGTTGAGTCCACTTGTTGTGTGTCAGGTACAGAAGTTGACTTCACAAACAGACGTAACACAGGTTGCAGAAGTGGAAGGTCCACCTGTCAGTGCTCAGACAATATGCAGCAAGTCTTTTTGCATGGCCTTTGTCTCAGAAGGAAACCTCTTCTAATGCTGCCTCACAAGAAAGCCTGCAAACAAAATGTTGAAGACAACCTGTACAAGAGCATGAATTGCTGGAATTATGTCCTGCGGTCTGATGAGACTAAGATAAATTGTTTAGCTCAGATGGTGTCCAACATGTGTCATCCAACATAGCATCATGGTCTGGGGCTGCATAAGTGCTGCTGCTGGTACAGTAAATCTTACAGTATTGTATATCTGATTTTTATTTCTATAGTATTGTCTTTTAAGAACATATAATAAAATGATTGCTGAAATGTGAGGAGTTTACTCACTTTTGTGAGATAATGTAGCTATATGATTTTCTTCCATGACTGCTTCAACATTTTAGGAAACGTGTTCATGATCCTATTCTATTCGAACACTCGAATGTTCCACCTATGCATGTTCTTTACTCCATGCCTTTACCCATCAAATCAGACTTGCAATCCCCCCATGTGACATCATAGATTATAAATTATTAGTTCATCTCCTGAGATTGATGCTGCCATGGATGAATGTGCATTAAGGTTCAGACACACTTGTGAGTATGCATGCAGCAGCTACACATTGCATTCAGGCAAGTGGAAAGCTTTCTCTCTATGTGCAAAACACTGGGAATGAGCCCATTATGTTTCACAGAAAACAATGTTTTGGAGATTTGCCAAAGTAAACTAAAAGCATTTCTTCTGGGTCTATCCTAAAGTGTCTGTGGGCAGGATTGTCTGATTACTGGGGACAGATTGGCTATTTACCGTTAGGAGCACATGAAATAGACAATTCTTTGTAGTGGTATATAACATCAGCAGTCTTCATGCCAGCCTGTCTTTGTATTAAATGTTTTTTTTTTTTGCTGGTCATCAAAAATTGTACACATTATTGATTGGTGATGTCTGTGCTACTGACAAGATTTACAGTATTTTGTGTATGTGACCAAATCCAGCATTTATTATAATAATAGTAATATATCTGTAAAATTCCAAACATAGATAGTAGTAATACAATGGCTCAATCTGACAACTTCAGGTTGCTGATAGTTGTGTAATGGTAATCAGAATCAGAATCAGAAATAGCTTTATTACCAAGTATGCTTACACACACAAGGAATTTGACTTGGCATCAGCAGCTTCCAGTGCAGGAGAAGTACAGCCATAGTGTAACAGAATATTAAACCAGACAGTTAAATAGTGCAACTATTACAAATAGACCATTTGGATTCTGTGTACAAATTTGACAGTTATGATGAAAAATGTGTAGTTATGAATATTTTAATTGTTCATGCTGAGGCGGGAAAAGCCTGTTTTTGTGCCTGGCTGTTCTGGTGGACAGTGCTCTGTAGCGCTGACCAGAAGGCAACAGTTCGAAGAGAGAGTGGTTTGGGTGTGTGGGGTCTAAAGTGATTTTTTTAGCCCTTTTCTCCACTCTGGATGAGTAAAGATCTTGGAGATTGGGTAGTGGGGCACCAGTAATCCTCTCAGCAGTCCTGACTGTCCGCTGTAGTCTTATGATATCTGATTTAGTAGCCAAACCAGACAGTTATAGATGTACACAGGACAGACTCAATGATGGCTGAGTAGAATTGTTTCAGCAGCTTCTGTGGCAGGTTGGTGTACCTTTGCTGGGCAAAGATGGTGTTGCCCAGAAACTTGAATGATTCCACTGTTGTTACAGTGCTGTTCATGATGGTAAGTGGGGGGAGTGCTGGGAGATTTCTCCTGAAGTCCATGATCATCTCCACTGTTGAGCGTGTTGAGCTCCAGGTTGTGGTGGTTGCACCAAACAGCCTGATCTTTAACCTCTTGTCTGTAAACAGACTCGTTTTCATCCTGGATGAGGCCAATGACTGTGGTGTTGTCTGCAAACTTCAGGAGCTTGACAGAGGAGTTTTTAGAGGTGCAGTAATTTGTGTAAAGTGAGAAGAGCAGTGGGGAGAGACCGCAACCTTGGGGAGCACCAGTGCTGATAGTGAGAGACCCAGCCTCACTGTCTGCTGCCTGTCTGTCAAGAAGCTGGTGATCCACAGACAAATTGGGGTGGGCACAGAAATCTGGGACAGACAATTGGACAGTTTGGTAATGGCAAAGGCATCAGTGGTTTCCTGGGGCTCTTTAATCCCAGTGCCCCATTACATGTGGGGTCCTTTAATCACAGTCAACCAAGGCCATGGACTGTCTAAATACTGTTGCTGACCATTTTTATTTCTCAGTGGCAGAGGTTTCTAAGCCTTTTACACAAACAACACCAAATTAATAATATTAATTTCTGCAATTCTATGCCTTGATCATTCTTCAGTGCTACAGTACTGTAATGTGAATATGCTGAGAGACAGCCTGGGAGTTCTATATATTGCCAAGTTGGAGTCCTTTTTCTCAATTAATATTGCAAATATATATATATATTTTTAACATTTCAAAAGCTGATTTGTAAAATCAATTATTGAAATAAAGGAGAGTAAGTTTCTTTTGCAATTCTCTCTAAGAAACTTGTTTTCTCTAGTGAATCATCCCGTGGTTTGAGATTTCTACCCTTCTCTATGGTCACTATTTACTTATTTAATGGGCTGTTTCCAGCATGCACAAAAGCACAAGCCATCTCAAACTGAGTTCAGTGGGTTCTTCATTGGCTTCAATCTTTTTACCAGATCTGATTCAATAAAACACCTTTAAGATGTGTTAGAATGGGAGATTTACAGCAGGGACCAGAATCAAAATGTAACATCTTGTGGAATCTATGTTCATGGGACTTCTACCTAGTATTAGTATAATGTATTTAATAAAGTGGCTGGTAGGCATATATACTATTTTATATATATATATATATATATATATATATATATATATATATATATATATATATATATATATATATATATATATAATAGTATTTCACTATTCAGACCTGTCAAACAAAGGCTGCATGTTTAGGGGCAAAAATACTTTAATTTCTTAAGCTTTTTAGTGCTACAAAGATTATAACTGACCATTATTTCAGTGGTCTCAGCTAATCAGGCTAATTTTCACATGACAGACAAATTTAATTTAATTATGTGGCCTGAGCAGCGGTACTTTTGCAATGAATCCTACAAATGTGTAAACCGACTGATCTGTGGAAATATGAAATTTAATCACAGCTATTGGCTGAGCATGAGCACCACTGTGTTTTATTACTGCGGCAGGGAATGCTCCGTTATAATAATAAAAGCATAATCACAGACAAGCCCACAGAATTCTTATTTCCCCATGCCATGCTCGGCCTTGTTACCAGTATCTTTTACACTCACTGTATCGGGCCTTTTCTCAAAATGTAAACAAAAGTTTGATTTGTTTGTATGTACAGTAATGTAGAATGCTTTGTAGGTCCTTCTTAAATAATGCAGCATGTGTAAGTTTAAACTCAGAAAATTAGACAAGTAGAGGGGAATATGTTTACATATGTTTATATTGTCGAAGGCTGGGTGAAGAGGGTTCAGCTCCGACTATGGTTAAGCTTTAGAAAAATAATGCTGTTGAGATTAAAGTTTGCAATAAATAAATGGAAAAGATCTACTAAGGTCTAATAAAGTTCTACTTTAGTCGCATAAATCAATAATTTTTTGTATAGCATGCTTTAACATATAAAAACAGCAAGTTTTATTGGTTTTTTTCTCTAGCCATTTTCCGTTTAGGCATTTTTATTTGTATCTTAAGTTAAAAGAGGAGAACCTTTTTTTCCAGTGACAGAAAGCAGAAACTATAAACAAAAACGATATCTGCCAAGATATTGGCAGATATTTCAGAGTTTTAATTATTGTATTACTGATCATAGATGAATTTGGAAGTAGAACAAAACAACATTACTATCACCTACTTGTTACTGTTTTGTATGTGAAGTATTTTAATTTGAATTACATTTTAAATTAAAATATTTTTTTTCCTTTTAAAAGAGTTAGAAAAATGTGTTTATACCTTGACATTTCTGAGCCTTTCACATTTTAAATATTAACTTGCCATTACAATTTTACATTTAATTTACTAATTACTGTGAGCTTGCTTTATAAATGTGTATCTACTAATTCATTATTTATACTTATTTAATTGCAGCATGTCCACCATTACATCTGAAAAGATTTGTAAAGACTTCATGAATCTAGCTCATTGCAGACCCATGCAGTAATGGAGCACATTTAATAATGATTTGCAGGACATTTATTAAATCTATTTATCTAAAGACTAACATTTTAGACTGGCATAGCTAGTAAACTCACATAGTAATATCTTTAAACTACTTTGCCAATTTAAGTCTTTAAGTAAGAAATATTTGGCATAATTTGCTATGATGTCATTTGAATGTTGACTGTTTTTGTTTCTATATACTGTATAAATAATATATACCAAACTCCACCAGCCTGAGCTCTGCAATTAAAATACCACCCTGGGACCCACATTCCACTCGAGATTGTTCTGTACCTGCTAATGGAATTACCAAGAAATTATCAGCAAGGGTGTGAATTCCTTTGGAGAAGATTGAATTTCAGTCTACAAGAAGCCATGGGGCTTTGTCTACCCACGTTCCTCTGCTCAGATTTAACTCAGTTTACTTTTTAACCATAAACAGAGAGATAGCCATTATACTAAACACATATGTCTTAGGTTGGAATAATAAGTGGAGGTTGAGTATAATATGTAAAGCTTTGGTCATGCAACAGGATAAATACAGTTTAAGAATCTACATCATTGGGTCGAATGTTTTGAATGCATTGTCCATGATCTGAAATACGTGTGTAATCTGTCAAATTGATCGGCGGGGTGAGGTCATGACCAGGAAGCTATTAAAAGCACATATAGTGGAGCTTTGCGAGTCTGAGGTCGAGAAGCTCATGGAGGATCTAGCTTGGCCGGCCGATGAGCTGAAAGCCCCTCCATCCAGCAAGCTTGATGAGCGCCTTCTGCCACCGGAATCACAGCCTCCACGTCAGGATCTACCATTCTTTCTGGACCTGTACACTGAGGTGTCAATGTCCTGGGCGAAGCCTTTTTTCGGCCCATCCTTTAGCCCCAAAGCGGTGTTATGCTTTAACGTCAAGGGGCTGAAAGAACATGGTTATGGGACGGTGCCCCAGGTTGAAGAGAGGCTAGTTATTGATCTCTCCACGGGTGTCGCATTTTGTTTACATCGGCACTGATTGGTAAGGCATACGCCTCAGAAGGTCAGACCACTGCATGCCTGCACACCATGACGGTGTTGCAGGGGTATCAGGCCGACCTGCTACAAAAGCTGGACGTGGGGGGCATCTCAGGAGGCCAGGAGGTGCAGGCCATTACCCGGTCTATGGCTGCCCTAGCCTTGACAGGGAGGCACCTATAGCTTACCCTGTCGAGTTGTCCGACAGGGATAGGGCCTACTGCTGGACACCCCCTTACGCTGACTGGCCTATTTGGAGACTTAATCAATGACTCAATCAGCTGCACGTCCAGCTTCAGCGTGCACCCTCCTCAGTTTCCACCCAGCATCGTAGCGAACCTGGAGAGCTTGCTGCCTTTTTCAAGGTCCCTGGAGCTCTAGGTGTATATATAAATTAACAAACCAATAAACACGCATAGTTATATTTCATACATATTTTGACTCTATTTATGATACTGATATTGCATTTTATCTTTAGCAAGCCCATGTTAATACACACTCCATTTAACTGAGTTTACATGGGACATCAAAGCACACAAGATGGCAGAGTGAGAGCAATTACAACCCCCTTTTAATTAAACTTGGATCAAAATCAGATTACGAATAAAAAGAAACTTAAATTATATGATGTTATAATAATGTCATAATATTTTATGCCGGGGGTACCGACAATTTCGATTTTCTTTTTCGTGGTGGAGAGTTTATACAGTAGGTCTGATGTCAGTTTGCTGTATTTTGAACTCAGTTTTATGACAATGCTGAAACCATGGTGAATCTGTCAAGCAAAACTATAATTATTATTATTTTCATTAAAAACAAGCTTATATGACATATTACTTATGGGAGAAAACACATCCATCAGTTTTTCTGGCAATGGATGCCATAGAACTTTACAGTTCACAGTACTGTATAACCAAGTATACAGTAGGTTTACTGGTCGGCACTATCTTGGTTTTGTGTCTTGTCTTGTGTTGTCTGTCTGTACTGTTTTTTGTCTGCACTGTTTGCACCAGGTTGCACTCGATGCACTTTATGTAGCTTGTGTTGTGTTGTAGCTTTATGTTATTGTTTACTGTAGCACCAGGGTTCCGTAGGAACATTGTCTCATTTTTACTGTGTACTGTGTACCACTGTGTATAGTAGAAATTACAATAAAAGACTCTTGACTTGACTTGACTTGATCAAATTTGAGTAAAAAGCTCACAAAAGTGTAATCCATAGCTTTTCTAATTTATTTTAATTCAATATGTGAAATAAAGGACTTTGGGTCATGAGTGCAATTTCTTAGTTTATTGATATAATTATTAATTTAATATAGTTATTCTCATGAGCTCCTGCTAAATTACTTCAGTTTTGTGGCATAAATCCTGGGGCATGACTGTTAAATGACCTTCATTATTCATAAAATAATGGAAAATCAAAGTCAAGGTATGAGTTTTATTTTATTATTTACTAAACTGTTACTTAATAAATAACAAATAATGCTGGATACATTAATGTCTAGTTTCCATAATAATCAAAGCTCTTTTTTATAAACAGACATCCCTCTCTGAATGCAATCAAGTGTCCATGTATCTTCTGGTCATTTAATTTTTATTTAAGAAGGAGAATATAAAACATTAAAAAGGATCTTTATTTTAATTTTCTTTTTTAATAATTTAGAACAAAAAAACAAAATAGTTTCTTCGTGGATGCACGGAAAAGAAAATCGAGGGGAAACAAAAAAGGCCTTGATTTTTGCATGTATAATTGAAGAAGCAATACATCTTTTATTAGGTATGAGCTATTTTACATTGATTGTTTTTTCCTGATATCTACAATATTTAACAAAAATCTTTTTAAATTACCGTAATTTCCGGACTATAAAGGGTACCCAAATATAAGCCGCACCCACTGAATTTTACAAAGATTTTTTTAACATAAATACGCCGAACCTGTCTATAAGCCGCAGGTGTCTACATTGAAACTAATGAACATTACACAGGCTTTAATGAAAGACAGTGTCTGTTACACGACTTGTATCTAAACAGTAGCCTACCAAGAAAGTCATTTCCTTTCACAACAATTTCTCTCAAAAGTTTTTCTTTTAGCATCGTCGTACGTTTAAAAATCACCATCGGTGAAGCTTTTTCCTCCTGATGCCGTGCAGCTCAGAATACAAGTGAGGTGCATTTTATATGCCCGGTTGTTTTCAGCGTGACTAATGATTCGCATTTCCTGTGGACAGTCCGAGTGAGCGGCAGGTCAAACGTCAGAGGAACATCATCCATATTAATGCAATACAATAGTACAATAATACAATAGTTCCTTATTACTATTACTTATATACTAAATATATATTGCATATAGTCTGGGCTCGCCTGCTTGTATATAATAGTTCAGTTTTATGAATTAGGGGTGTACTGAATTTGTTCTTTGAATATAATTTTACTCCACATTAAGCGATTACTAAAACATGTAAAACAATAAAAAACATATAACTTTGCACGCTGTCTTCATCATCTGTGTCACAAACGGGGCTTGAACCCAGTTACTCAAGCGAGAAGTAGACACTCTAGTGCAGAGCCAAACCCTGGATTGAGGACTAAAACACAAATGTTGGAAAATAACACTCCCAAAAATTATATTTCAAAAGGTAAAAGTCTCAAAAATGAAAAAAAGGACAGAGCAATAATGACGTCCACACAACATAGCATGTAACAGGAGATGACATAACTTTACAACTAAACACAAACACTAAGTTTTAAAAAGATGTGAGAATCTGAGAGATGGCAGGGGGGTCGGGAAACAAACTAATTGAAATAGCACACCTGTTAGGAAACATAAGCAACGTAAAATAACAGCAGAGACGGCACAGGTATACCCAGTCACTGACTCCCTCTGTCTCATCCATGTTAGCTCCATACATTTTGTTGCCTGCTGCATTGCTTGATGTTAGCTTATTTGGCTAGCCTACATTTGTGATTGGTGATAAGAAGAAAATGATACACCAATGGTAGGTTAAAAAAAAGTCATGCAATGACAAGACATAGGTTGATAACTGTGCGCAAATAGAAGAAAAAATATTGATCATGTCACCAAATAAATTAAAATTAAGTAATAAGCCTGGTGTGAAAATTGAAGAAGTAGAAAGTACAGATTTTTATGTGAAAAATCTAATGAGTGAAAGTAAAAAGTAAAAAAAAATAAATAAATAGGGAAGTAAAGTACTGATACAAGAAAAATCCACTAAAGTACAGTAACAACGTATTTGTTACTTGCCATCTCTGCATAAAGGATTACATAGCATCAAAAACACAGATTCTTAACACTGAATGTATTTTGGTAATAATTGTTTTCTATGGGCATAGAATGCTTAAGGTTTAAGTTAAAGTATGAATAGGGTGTACAATTTGGCTTTATGTCATCAGAAATGTCTTCTGGCAGCCAATGTACATATGTTTGTTTTCCGTAGTTTGTTCTAGAGTATTAAAAGAAAATAAAATAACTGTCCTTTTTCATTTTTCATATTTTCTTTCTAAAATGAAATTGAATGACTAGAAGTTACATAGACAGTAGTCAGAGTCAGAGCTATTGGGAATCTCTTAAATTTAAATGCAAATTCTGAAACAAATGTATTAAAATTCGAAATTAAAATTACAATAAAAAAATATGTTTATAGAATAGACTGCTAAATACATCTCTTTGAGCCTTTAGAGCATTAAATTTCTTCTAGCTAGGCTTTGCTTCACTATTAAATCATATGCTGTCTTTAAACAGGGGAAATGGGGGAAGGGGAGTGCTGATTATTTCAGTGTACATAACCATTACATAAATATTGAAATGAAAAAAGAGCTGTACTTACCAATATGCTGAATTATTCTTTTGTACAATCTTATTATATAAAATTGCATTAAGGCTTACAGGTGTTTCATCGTGTCTTTTCATGGATAGACTATACAGCTTTCCTTTAAATAACAAGCCAAACAATGGTGGGGTCTGAAATGTTGTTTTTGAAAGCTGAAAGCTACTAGTTCACATTGAGGGCCACAGTTTTCAGATCAACTCTGAAACATGACTTTAAATCTCATGCATTATATGCTTGTTCAGAAGTGCTGAGGTCATTACCATTTTGCATGGGTATACTTTGTACTTTTTCCTCGCTTTGTGAAAGGACTACATTAGTTTTAACGACGCAAGGATGTTAAAAGGCTGTTTTGCTGATCCTTTAAAGGGCCGAGAGAAAAAGAGATGCTCACTTCTGTTGGACTTGACTAAAAAAAAAAAAAGGTGGTGCTGACATCATTTTTGCTGGATATACACCAAACACAGATGATGTTATTTACCTGTATGCAGAATGAAAAGACAACCAAGTGTATAGGATCGAAAGAACCAAAAAAGGATAATTTGTGTATTGGTTATAACATATTTCCAACCTTTGTATGTTTAACCATTTGTGTACAGTACTGTGGAAAAGATTGAAAGGCCCCCGAAGTAGCAGGTCTGAAAAAAATAAGTAAAAAAAAAAAATGTAAAAATTAATTTTCATTAAAAAACACTGTATATTATTTACGAAGGAATCTTTACTTTACATAACGTGTCTTGGAGAGTTGCGTGAATATATTCGAATATACAGTATATGGCCTTCAGATTTCCAGCACACTTTATATTGTAGCATGCCACACTGTGCACACAAAAAATCTCAAGAACCAATATATTAGTACACATATTTCAGTTTTTTCTTTGCATTAATAAAATACAGAAGCTCTAGTTTCTTATAGTATTGGTTTAAAATCTTACACTTTGAATTAGATATACTTTATTGATCTCTTGGGGGAAATTATTGCTTTAATGCAGCAGCAGGTTACACAAACAGTAATGCAACAATTTCTCCAATGGGATCAATAAAGTATATCTAATTCAATGTGTAAGATTTTAAACCAGTACTATAAGAAACTACATAGTATTTACATATTATGTACATGCCACTGAATAAATGTCCTCTCTTGCCCCCCTGAGATGTTTATACCATCTTCATCTTATGCTGCAAAAGAGCTGTTTGATCTGGCATAAGCTGCAGCTGATGGATGGACGCTACATGATTGATGCTCTAGTTTGTAGGAGACCTTAGCCACAGACATACAGCATAGGTCATGAAGGCCGTGCCAATGCTGTCTTGTTTCCAATTTAATGCTATCCATGTTGATTGGCAGCGTTCCCTCTGACCTAGTGATTCATCTGCCACAAACGGTGCAAATGAGATACAGTCACAGCCAAGACACATTTTTTAGATCAAGAAAGCTACTATATATACAATAATATGCTTTTTGGCACAATTAAACCCTGGAAATCCTTATTAGCTACTGCCTTACCTTGCCTTATTAGCTACTGAACAACTGAACTACTGAACAAATATGGTGATTGATTTGCACAAAATATTTTACCAACCAAAAAGCCTTTCTGTAAAATAACCTGATGTGGATGCAGTAGGGAAGGAGAGGTCAGGTCAGAAGCACTCACGCAAAGTCCAGGGATTTTTTTAGAAGGGAGTTCCTGACCCAAGAGAAACCATTGCCCAAACACTTTGCCTCATTTTTGATTTTTGTTCCCATTTCTTGCTCTGCTGAGGACATTGCTCACCCTCTCTGCTCTGCTACTGATGTTCCTCTGCCTCCTTGCCTTGCTGAGGACATCACCCTTTCACCTTGCTCTGCCAAGTCCTTCCAATGCCACTTCATCTCCTTGCTAAACTGAGGACGTCATTCTGTCTACTTGCTCTACTAATAACACCTCCACCCCATAAATACAATACAGCTCATGGTGTCACCATGGACATCCTCCTTTCCCCTGTTTCTTGGGGTACAGTGCTTCCCCCTCTGGACTTGCACTATGCACTTCACTCTCTCCTCAGGCTCCACAATGGACATAGCTCCCCCTACTGCATTTAGGGTGGAAATTACTTCATCACCAAGCTCTGTCTTGATTCCCAGTGTAAAAATGTCTCTTGAATGACTGTCCGGGTCTTCCTGTTGACTTCCTGTTGACAAGGTGTTTGTCGTTCTGGAGTCGGACATCAATGGCTCTGTCCAAATATATCTAAAAGAGGTGCTGAACTACACTTCCCATCAACCCCTGCAGGGGTTGCACCTGTGTCTAATTTCACCTTGATTAGTTTCCATGTTTTAGCACCTTATTGTCAAGCTGTTGTTGTTTTATGTTAGTGTGTCATTGTATGCACCATAATTTCGCTAATTTTTGGTTAGTTTTCATTGTCTAAGGTAACCAGTCTGCACTTTTTACTTAATATAATGATTTACACTTCTATATGCCTGTTTTGCCATCTTTGTCAAATGAAATGCTAATTTGTTTTTATGTCAGACATCATGAATGGAGACTAAATGTAAATGTATGTCTTATTTATGTCACTTAACATATGCAGCATAATAAAAGTTCCACAGAACTCCGCATTAAGGAGAAAACAGACTAGCAAGTTACAAAGACACATACTTCTGAATCCTGATGTGTTAATCGATCATGCTTTGATGATTTTATTACATTTTGAGTCCTATTGTCATATTATTTTGAAGTGAAAAAATATTTTATGTTAATTACATTTATTAACAGTGTTAGAAACAGGGTTGTAATAGTTTGTTTTTTTATGTAAAATTCAAACAAAGGCAATAAACTAAAATTAGCTACTTTACATGCAAACACACAACATACACATTGCCATCTTTTTGCTTTTATTTGTGTAGTATTGTCATGTTAGTTGTAATAGTAACCATGTTATTGTTTGTGGAATGGTTCTGATTTGCCAATATAGCATGCTACACACTACACAGTGTTATTTTTTGCCAGTTGTTGTAGGTATACATTCCATAATTGCAAAGGAAGTACAACTTTTTTTTATTCACACTTACTTTTCACTGAAACATCTGCAAAATAACACAGGCTTTAGTACATTCATTTTGTGGTGGCAAGTTGTACTGTGATCATTGCATGACCTAGACCAATGTATAATTTGATGGTTTATATAAGAAAGCAGCTCAGTATGGGTGGATTCTTGTTCAGCAATGAACCAGCAAGTTGCACAAAAAAATAATTGTCATATAAAGCAAATTTTCTCGTTCTATTTCTGAAGTATGCTTAGGAAAAGAAGGCAGAAGGTATCTGTTGTGGGTTACTGCAGTTATAAAGCAACAATTACATTTTTATATTCTACTGTATGATATAACTTTCATTATGAACCTGTTTTTTTTCTTTTTCTTTTTTTAATCTCTGGCTGCCCTCGTTTTTGCTTTCAGCACATTTCCGCATAATGATATTAGCATAACTATTCGGCTATTTTTATTTTACAATAATAGTAACACATTACATTTTATAATCACTAAATGGACAGTAGTGAAAATGATTAGTGCCTGGTATTAAGCACTCTTACCCACTTTTGCTTGAACACACACAAAAAAAAACTTAAATGGAAAAGGGTGGTTGTAATTGTTAAAATCTCTACTGTTTCCAGAGTCTCTGGGTGAAAAACGGTTATGACTTAATCCTTGTTGAAGTTCATTTTGAATCTTGGTTAGCAGGTCATTGACTTTTATGATGTGACATTTTTTGTCCATCTACTTTTTCCTCTTCATTTTCTTCATATTTCAATGATTCACAGTACAGTTTTTATGTGGGCCAGTAAAGAATGAATCATGAAGGAAGTGTTGGTGAATTAACTTTTCATGTGAAAACACCTCAGCTTTTACCAGAGCACTAAATGATCCATAATGCACAGGACTTTGGAATTGAAGCTCTTATACTGGGTGATTAATTCAGGGCTGTGAAGGAGGGAGAGGGGGGGGGGTGACAGAGAGAGAGAGAGACAGCAAATGAATGAGAAATAGCAT
The DNA here is from genome assembly GCF_014805685.1 of Silurus meridionalis. Lineage (NCBI taxonomy): Eukaryota > Metazoa > Chordata > Actinopteri > Siluriformes > Siluridae > Silurus > Silurus meridionalis. The sequence goes on along the minus strand of NC_060884.1, from coordinate 14,705,043 downwards.
CTGGCTGCATGCTTGTACTGTTACTGTAGCCAGACAAATGTAAATCTCTTTTATGACACTGGCTCTTAAATAGCTGTCAGTCTTGGGTCTCACACTGGGCAACCTCCTCCGGCCTCGCTGCGTGCTGTAATTGAGCCATCTTCCTTCCCCAAAGACTCGTCATCTGCTGCTTGAAACAGATTTAGTTGACACCATCTGTGCATAAATCTCACACAAGAAATAAAAAAACAATAACAGACTTTGATCAGGAGCAGTGAAATTAATTTTACATTTACATTTAATTCATATTTCTGCATAACTTGGCCAAGAGGTCACCAAGATAAAAAACTAAGGTGGTAAAGTTTCAGTGTACCAAGATTTTATAATTCTCTGAAAATGTATATTCTTTAAATATAATTCCTCAGTTGCTGCTTTGATGAAGGCAGTGAAAGTCTGAAAGTCTGAAATGTCTATGAATTTACATACCGTATTTTTTGGACTATTAGCCGTTATTTTTTTTTCCACGTTTTGAACCCCGCGGCTTAAACAACAAAGCGACTAATTTATGGATTTTTTCTGGGTTTTTCCCGGTTTCACAAACTTCAAGCCAAAAAGCTGACCGACATAAAATTAGACCAATAAAATTTCCGAACAGAAACGGAAAAACGCACCTCACCTGTGTTCTGAGCTGCATGGCATCGGGAGAAAAAAACTATTTTTAAACACACGACGATGCCAAAAGATAAACTCTCGAGAGAAATAGTTGTGAAAGGAAGGAGGAAGACAGTGAACAATTACTTTCTTGGTAGGCTACTGTTTAGATACAAGCCGTTGTAACGCGTTGAGTCTGGATCAAGGGATAGCTCGCTAACTCCAGTTGCAACAGAAATCATATAAGCACAGACAGGTTTCCAAAACTCGTGCTTTTTTATTTTTCTTGGCAACAGCGTTACGGGTTAGTCAAAGAAACTTAGAAATGAGCATCAGAAAATAATGACATATTCCTCTGTCTTGCACACATGCAGTAATAGCGGAAAAATGCGGCGGCAGGCTATTCCCAAAATGCCGCTCTGCTCTTAAAGGAGCCACAACATATTTCACTCGTTACACCATGTAACAGACACTGTCTTTCGTTAAAGCCTGTGTAAAGTTCATTAGTTTCAGTGTAGACACCTGCGTCTTATAGACAGGTGCGGCTTATTTATGTTCAAAATAAAAATCTTTGTCAAATTCAGTGGGTGCGGCTTATATATGGTTGCGCTTAATAGTCCGGAAATTACTGTAATTAGATGGAGACATTGTCATCATTGAAAAGAGACCACTCCCATCAGGCAACTTTTTATCACAGAATTAAGGGGTTTAAGTGTCAGAATAAGTTTTAATCTATAGGGGGTTCCCAAAGCCTCTACACATAGGGGAAACAAAAACAGCTTAACAAAATGTCTTATTATGCTAGACATACTGTCTTTCTCTTGAACCCATGTAAAGCATGTGTTCATAGGGCTCAATTTGTGCACAAGAGCAATGTCAGGCTAAAACATATTTGGGTCTACAACTGGGTCTACAATTGTATATATATATATATGTGTGTGTATGCGTGCATGCGTGTGTATAAAGAGAGATAGAGATATCAATAGATAGATATACAGATACAATACACTACAACACAATACAACTTACACCCTTGCAAAATACAATAAAACACAACTTTGTTATAATTACAGTACAGATACTAAGCAAAATTACCAAGTGCAGTAACTATAATCAAGTGGGAAATTGTGTTATGGTCTGATGAGACCAATTCGAAAAGCTATTATAATTCCATTATTTTTTAAGGTATTTTTGGTGAAAAAAATAGCAAATCATCAAATGAACATCATACCCATACAACATTGTGGTGGCAGCATCATGCTTTAAGGGGCTTGTATACAGTATACTGTATATAATGACTATTTTATGAATCCATTTGTTTATGTTATATGCAGATACCCTTGCCTATTCTCTGCCAGCCACAGTAAAAAACAAAGGCACCATGGGGTCTCTCAGAACCAATGCTTTTTAAATCAACTTTTGTTCCCATGTAGTGAAAAAACAGACAGTCCAGGTGATGAGGCCACATCTGGTGAGCTCCACATATCCACTCTAACATGTCCAAGATCATAGCTTCAGGGTGAACATTGTGCTTCTTGATCCAGGAGTCACCAGGTTCTGACGAACTTGTAATAAATGTCTTGATTTGTCATGTTTAATTTCTAATTTGGCTCTGATTTTATGTTTGTTGTGTACTGAACCACCAGGATAATGAAAGTACATACAAATGTGCCATGTAGAGTTCCCAGCCCATCCTGTGCAATGTGGTAGTTATATGGATTTATGCAGGAATGCCAGATTTGGGTTACAACAGTGCAACAGGGGAGCAAGGAGCAACAACAGACTCTGTAAACAAGCTGGAAGAAATGTGTTTTGCTACTAGAAAATATTTACACTGTGGTAGAACATAGAGGAAACTCGAAACATAAATTCTTCGCACTCGAAGGCACAGGATTTTTTGCTTGTTTTATGTCCCTGGGCATAGTAAAAACAGTTAGCCCACTAGTACCTGGTAAATGCTCCCTAATTTCAAAGAGTAAAATTCTTGTAGTGGTGTTAAGTCTCTAAAGATTTTTTTTTCTTTCCTCTTATGTATTTCCTTAAATCACCAAAAAAAAAAGATCTGATTAGGGCACAAAAACTAGTAAGTAATGACTTTTTAGGAAATCCACAGCAATGCATTAATAATAAGCAGTGTATGTGTGTGCAGGCTCCTGCTAAAGTTTAAATGCCCTGGAATAGCATTTGCATTTATATAGTTTTTTTCACCTGTAGTGTTAGCCACCATGCCATGTGTCTGCCTGGTGAGCAGCTATAAATCACCATTAATATTACCTGTGGAAAATTAAGATTAAGGCAATAATCCCATGAAGGAATATGGCTTCTACTTTTTATCTTACAATCTATGGATTTAAAAGTCACTGTTTACTGAGAGGGGAAAAAGCCTGCAGTCTTACATGAGCTGCCTTTAAATGCAATATGGATGGGTTTGAATGTGATCCGTATCCACACAATTCTGCACCTGAATTTTCACATTTTTATACGATGAGACAGATGGGGTTCCATTTTTGAAAAATCTATTTTGTGAAAGCTGGTGCCAGTGACTCATTTACAAATAATTCTAAAACCTTAAATCCCTGATATATTGTGGTCAGTCTGAATCCTTGATTCTATATTGTCTGGAAGGTGTGTGTTTAAACTGCTTAACATACAGGTAGTTTTGGCCAGTTTAATTATCTTTCTAAATTAAGTTGCTGCTTTATAAGCAAACTTAACAGTTCCATTCACACTGTGGATGATTTATTTTCATGTCATTTAACATATATGTAATTTTTATAAATAGCCATAGGTAATGATAAATGTAATGCTAAAATGCAAAATATAATGTAAAAGGCAGAAGCAATTAACACCAACAGCTGCATTATTAGCAGAGATGCAGCACTGATGCACATAATCCACACACACAAAATATCTCTCTCTGTCATAACTATTTATTAAAATACATAAAATAATATACAAATTTAAAACAAAGATGGTTATACAAAACAAGCCAACATAGCAGAATAGCTATTGAAGCTGTACTGTCATTTGCTACTTACTTATCTTTTACTCAGTCTCTATTCTAACAAATTTAAACCTGATGCCTAAACATTTTATTGAAGGTTAGCCAACCTCTTAAAGTCAAACAATTCAAAGTCAAAAGGTTAGACCGAGAAGACGGTTCAGCGACTCTTATGATAAAACAACGTCCTTTTTCCTTGCTGCCTTTTGGGAGCCGGCGCCGATGGCAGGAGACAAACAGGACCCTGACACTTCTGTTTAATTAACCTAATTAGCATAGCATTATGGTGTGACTGGACAGTAGTGTGACAGGTCTAGGGAGGAGAGTGTAACAGTGACCTTTTGTCAGACACCACCAGCTGTCAGCAATTACAGGCGGCCGTGATAAAGCCTTCCGCTTTCTCACTTCTACTGCCACTCTCACTTCACATCCATTCGTTCAGCTAATGCTACAAGAAACCGCAATATTTGGCAGATTGCAGGAAGTTTTAATAAGGTTCTCATACTACTCACTTCACACAATGGTTTAAGTTATACAACAATAAACAAACAAGAGGACATCAATGTTTCAACAAAAAATAAAGAAATGTTGCAACTGTGATGTAGCGACATTTTTAAACATAGGAAAACATTCTTATACCCAGAAAACGGAATGGTCTTAGAACTGAAAGGTTAAGGATATATTCTGCTTACTGTAAATAAAAACTGTTTGTTTGACTCTAGCTGTATGAACACAAACAAGTACAGTATTGTAGCTAGCTGGCCATCTGAATTGTTTTTGTGCATTTCCAATGAAGTTGCTGCAAGTAAATTTTGGTTCTCCCTACCTTTCTCGTCTGCAGCTGATGAACTTTCATACATCAAGCCAAAAGTTAGATTCCTAAAGAGGATTGTTTGATGATATCACAGGTTTTAAATTAGTTGAACAGTTTCAAACTTAGAAATGTAATTTTCTCCAACTAACACAAACGTGCAGAGCGATACAAACAGTAAAATGTCCCAGTGTGGTTATAGGAAAATAAGGCCTCTTGGAAAGCTGTTTAACTAATAAAATTTGTGGATCAGAACTAACTGCTGTATAATAGTCATTATATAGGAATGCATGCCCCAGTTTCTTGCCTACATATTCAAGATTCAGCTCCATTCTGTTTTATAGGCTTTTGGCTTGCTTAAATTCAATCATGAGACTAAATGTAAATGTACTTTTCACCGCGAGTTAGGGGTTTGCCGTGACGCAGAGGCAAACGCAGCAACAAATTGATTCGCACAAACCCATCACCAAAGCAGTGTTTAAACAAAAATGACTTAGCACTAATAAAGCAGGGATTTAAACTGAAACAGAGCAATGTATGCCTTGTGTTTGTTTGTCTTGTCAAACAATAGTTGGGACTCATCATTTATTTTTCTGTGTTGGCAGGTACATCAGTAATGAAAGTGATGGCCTCAGATGCAGATGACCCGACCTATGGGAGCAGTGCCAGGATAGTGTACAGCGTTTTGGAGGGTGAAAAGTTCTTTACTGTTGATAGACAGACTGGTAAGACATAGAAATTAAATGCATTTCAGGTCTTTCCTCTGGGTGGCATTTAGTGCAGCTTTTTTTTTTTGGTTTAATCTGACATGTACGCTTTTTATACCCCCCATTTTATAATGCACAGCATTAAGAATTAAATGCAGGACATATTCACCAAGGAGTTTCTTTGAAAGTGTCTCAGAATATAAATGCTAAGAGTGCAGTCTGTCACACAGAGAATATGATAACCAGAAATAAACCCACTTTCATTAAATCTACATTATGCTATTCAGGCAATGCTTTTCTTTACTTTCACTTCTCACAACTTATTTCAAATGTATAGTAATAAACATTCATAGCCAGATTTCCAGATGTAACTGTCTTCATCTGTCATCTGAAACATAAATGATAACCAGAATACAGCCCACTACCATTAAGTCTGTCAGTCAGATATCCTTAGTGGGAGTTTTCAGGTTGAAGGTTAAGGATATAATAGGTCTAAATTAGTGCCGGTGGGAATTCTTGGACAAAAAGCCTTTGCTGATATCATCTGTGTCCTGACATCCACCAGTATCAGCTTCCATCTATTCCATAGAATGAAACTGCAGCCTCAGCTTACTGAGTTTTTTGGACAGAGATGAAGAAAAGATTATGATTAAGTCAGAGAGGTTGCACATAAAATGTAGTTATAGCATTTTATGATGTTTTCAGCTAACATAAAAAACATAAAAAAAAGTACATTTATTGTACCATTTATAAGATAAAAACAAAAACAATGAAATACTGTAGATCAATTTGTGTCTTATCTGCCGATATTTTTGTAGGCTTTTTCCATTCTGTAACTCCATTAGGAAATCCTTCCAGCCCAACTGAAAACTCGTTTTCTCCAGTGTCATGTACTGTAGTCCAGCTCAGAAAATTCCTCTCAGCGATATTGTCAAACATCTGTTTTTGTCTATCATGAGCTTATGATTATTGTCTAAGTGAGAAAGATAGTTATGTAACTGGTATTACCTGGATTACATGATTGTGCACCTTATATACATTAAGAGCATTTGACAGACACCCTTATTCAGAGCGACTTACATTTATGTGCAAACCTGATTCCAAAAAAGTTGGGACACTGTACAAATTGTGAATAAAAAAGGAATGCAATAATTTACAAATCTCATAAACTTATATTTTATTCACAATAAAATACAGTGGGGCAAAAAAATATTTAGTCAGCCACCATTTGATTCCCGACAGCTGTGACTCGTTAAGGATATGACTATATAAACTCACGTTCTTGAGTCACAGGCTGTCGGTTCTTGAAGGTCATGCTGGTGACCTCGTGGATCCTCGTCCACCAGCATTCCCCGCTGGTTCCGTCGCCTGACTCTGTATCCTTTGTGGATTACTCTTAGCCATAGGAGTTTACTTTCATTTTCTGGATATTGCTTTCCGTGTTGGTTTTCCTTGTCCCGAGCGGATAACTTTCTGTTTGTGACTCTCCGCGTTTTGTGTGGGTGTTTTGGTTGAGTTGTAAATAAATAATGATTGAGTTACTTCAGTCATCTGCACCAGGCTGGGAAGACTGAATCTGCAATAGGTAAGCACCTTGGTGTGAAGAAATCAACTGTGGGAGCAATTATTAGAAAATGGAAGACATACAAGACCACTGATAATCTCCCTCAAGCTGGGGCTCCACGCAAGATCTCACCCTGTGGGGTCAAAATTATCACAAGAACGGTGAGCAAAAATCCCAGAACCACACGGGGAGGACCTAGTGAATGACTTGAAGAGCTGGGACCAAAGTAGCAAAGGCTACCATCAGTAACACACTACGCCGCCAGGGACTCAAATCCTGCAGTGCCAGACGTGTCCCCCTGCTTAAGCCAGTACATGTCCGGGCCCGTCTGAAGTTTGCTAGAGAGCATTTGGATGATCCAGAAGAGGATTTAAAGAATGTCATATGGTCAGATTAAACCAAAATAGAAATTCTTGGTAAAAACTCAACTTCGTGTTTGGAGGAGTAGGAATGCTGAGTTGCATCCAAAGAACACCATGTCAGCCCGCTTGAGCACTTCAGGCATTACCGCCTCAATCACCGAGGAAACGCCCCCTCCCAACCAGCTGCACGGAAATGGCGTCTACTTTTCTGGCACTTATAAGGACGCCTGAATCCTCCAGACAGTGCCAGATTGTCTTTAGGCTTGTCCTGATCACTCTCCAGCGTATTCCTTGTTTTGTTTGTTTCTGACCTGTTTATTCTGTTCTTCGGTTTTCTGCTCGGGTCAGCTCGGCTCGCGCTAAACGTGCTCCGGTTTCCGGCTCGGCTCTGCTCTGCTCTTTTTGCATCTGCCTTGGATCCTATAACCTGAACTTTCTGACACACCATACCTACTGTGAAGCATGTGGGTGGAAACATCATGCTTTGGGGCTGTTTTTCTGCAAAGGGACCAGGACGACTGATCCGTGTAAAGAAAAGAATGGGGCCATGTATTGTAAGCTTTTCAGTGAAAACCTCCTTCCATCAGCAAGGGCATTAAAGATAAAACGTGGCTGGGTCTTTCAGCATGACAATGATCCCAAACACACCACCTGGGCAACGAAGGAGTGTCTTTGTAAGAAGCATTTCAAGGTCCTGGAGTGGCCTAGCCAGTCTCCAGATCTCAACCCCATAAAAAAAATATTTAGAGGGAGTTAAAAATTTGTGTTGCCCAGAATCAGCCCCAAAACATCACTGCTCTAGAGGAGATCTGCATGGAGGATGTGCCAAAAATGTGTGAAAAAACCTTGTGGAGACTTACAGAAAACATTTGATCTCTGTCATTGCCAACAAAGTGAATATAACAAAGTATTGAGATGAACTTTTGTTATTGACCAAATTCTTTGTTTCCACAATAATTTGCAAATAACTTCTTTAAAAATAAGACAATGTGATTTTTATTTTTTTTCTCATTTTGTCTCTCATAGTTTTTAGTGTACCTATGATGAAAATTACAAGTGTACCTATGATGTAAATTACAATTAATCATCTTTTTAAGTGGGAGAACTTGCACAATTTGTGGCTGACTAAATACTTTTTTGCCCCACTGTAGATAACATATCAAATGTTGAAAGTGAGACATTTTGAAATGTCATACCAAATATTTACTCATTTTGGATTTCATGAGAGCTACACATTCCAAAAAAGTTGGGACAGGTAGAAATAAGAGGCTGGAAAAGTTAAAAGTGTACATATAAGGAACAGCTGGAGGACCAATTTGCAACTTATTAGGTCAATTGGCAACATGATTGGGTATAAAAAGAGCCTCTCAGAGTGGCAGGGTCTCTTAGAAGTCAAGATGGGCAGAGGATCAGCAATTCCCCCAATGCTGCGTCAAAAAATAGTGGAGCAATATCACAAAGGAGTTTCTCAGAGAAAAATTGCAAAGAGTATGAAGTTATCATCATCTACAGTGCACAATATCATCAAAATATTCTATAGGTCAAAAAAGAAGCCATATCTAAACATGATCCAGAAGCGCAGGCTTTTTCTTTAAAATGGACTGTGGCAAAGTGGAAAACTGTTCTGTGGTCAGACGAATAAAAGTTCTTTTTTGAAAACTGGGACAACATGTCATCCAGACTAAAAAGGATAAGGACAACCCAAGTTGTTATCAGCGCTCAGTTCAGAAGCCTGCATCTCTGATGTTATGGGGTTGCATAAGTGCATGAGGCATGGGTAGCTTATACATCTGGAAAAGCACCATCAATGCTGAAAGGTATATCCAATTTCTAGAACAACATATGCTCCCATCCAGACGTCGTCTCATACAGGCAAGACCTTGCATTTTCCAACATGGAAACGCCAGACCACATACTGCATTAATTACAACATCATAGCTGCGTAGAAGAAGGATTCGGGTACTGGGCTCAGGCACCTTGGTGTGGCTGGGATTTGATCTTATGACCTTCTGATCCAAAGTCCAATGCCTTAAGCACCTCCCACCCGCCAACAAATTCACCACGTGATACGTGTTGTATATGAAGTTTAATTTACAAAAGAGGCAACCGTCATACCTTAAACAATCACCTGGTCAGCAATGGTTCCTAATGACAAGAAACCCAAGCAATTATCCCGGGTGGGTTTTTCCTTCACCGTTTTCTTTTTTTTTAAAGGTCATCATTTAGTCACCCTGGAAAGATGCCATCCATGGTGCTGAGGTATGCTGCAAAGGCTGCCTCATACACCATTAGAGTAAATGGGAACAAACCGCTGTCTAGCAGCTCCTCAAGAAAGGTTTGAATTCTTCCTTAGCTTCTACCTAAGGCCATATGAGGTCCTTAGGTGATGCCTTAAGGATCTGACTTGTCATAACATTGTCCTAGCAGTAAATTTTAAGAAGAATATTATGGCCCAATGGACTGACCTCTATTCTGGCTGGTTGTTCTGTATTTTGATCTCACACTAGAAGGCACAGCCAGGAAAAGATACATCCATAATAATTGTAGCTTTAGCATCACCAGCAAGTTAGAGTTGCTGCCCTGCTCTCAGATAAGGTCATGTTTACTGTTTATTTAGGGTGCTACCAAGACATACTTATTTCTGAAAATTTGTAAGCTATTGAAAGCCCAACTGTACTACTGCTGGAGATTTAGTCAACAACCCTAGCACACTCAGTAGGAGCCAGTACTGCAAAAGCTGTCTGGCTGTATCTGATTTGTAAGTGCAGTATTAGTATCATTCTTAATAAATTTGAAATTCAGGTGGAGGGATTGTGTGGACTGTTTTCATGTTGCAGAAGCTGAGCTGAGCTGGCCATCAATGGAGACAGAACATTGTGTACTGTTTGTGTCTCAGAAACCCCATAGCAATAGAGAGTTACCAAAGGATTAAACTAAACAATTTGTGTTAAGTGTTTGCACTGCATTAATTTAACATTTGACCCATTCATAACCAGTTCAGTCCTCTCTCATCTAGGTTCTGATGGAAACCACTGACCTTCTTCTGAACAAGAAAGTACATCGAATAGGACTCTTTGTACTGAACTGTATGCTGTTATCATGCTTCTGCCCAAGGGACTAATTTGATCAGAGTGGCAGTCTTGTTGTGGCCCCGAGTCCTAAAATTTTTGCAAGCAAATGGTGAAAATCGAGTTTGTATTGGTGCATCATTCTCAGGACACACTGACTCACTATACTGCTGTGCACTTTATTATCACTGGTATTGAAGTTTTACCATACATTGTCTCTTTATGGTGGTCAATACCAAGGCAGTGAACACAGTGTCTGTCTTTAGCTTCCAAACTTTGCTAACAATAATCCTAAAGCTTGTTTCATTTGATCACACAGATAACCAAGAACAGTAATTTATAGTGAAGAGAAAAAAAAATTAAACACCCTTGCTGTATGTACCCAAAGGCCCACCAGTAAGATGGTAGGTGATGTTGAAAATTGAGTCAAAAATATGCAGGGGAAGAAACTGCCCAATGGGGAGAATGAGGGATGAAGTAAATAAAAATCAATTCCACTTCCATTGGTGTGTGTTCAGTGGGCTGAGCAATGAGGAGCACATGCAAAGGAATCCCACTCGACCATGTTAGAAGCATGTAATCTCATGCCCACATGTTGATAGATGTCAGGGAAAATGTAGGAGAAACATTTTTATCACATCAGTGCTGTGATAAGACTCGACTTGAGGTGAAGACTTGACCTGGTGAAGACCAGCATCACTGTGAGCACTGGGGGACTTTTCAGTTAACATGTAAAATGACAAGGAAGACCCAGACAACCATGCTAGTAGCATGCGTAAACAGGTTAGCTAGTTGGCAGCGGATGTTTACAAGAGGATGTGCCAAATGGAAAATAAGTGCAGCAAAAGAATAAGGTCCCTAACATATGAACAGCAAAAAAGAGACAATAATTCAAGCAAATGATAGCAATGCTAACGAGGGAAACTCATTAGATGATACGACTTGCTTTCTTCAGTACTTGTGCTAAAATCTAAGAAACACATAAACGCACCACAACATTAGAAAGAGCTTAAAAAAAAGGATTTTGATGCCAACTTTGAAAGACATTTTTTACTCGAACCATGGACCAAAGTCGCTATACAGATAACTCCCAATGGTCTGACATGTGTACAAAGTAAGAAGCAGAAGAACATAGCTGTATGACAGCAATACTTATTGAGTTTGCTGGAATGCACATAAACATGAAGGTATTCAGGCCATTCTTGTTTCTCCTGCTGGTTAGTCAGAGAAAAATAAATATTATATTATATATATATATATATATATATATATATATATATATATATATATATATATATATATATATACAGTGAGGAAAATAAGTATTTGAACACCCTGCTATTTTGCAAGTTCTTCCACTTAGAAATCATGGAGGGGTCTGAAATTGTCATCGTAGGTGCATGTCCACTGTGAGAGACATAATCTAAAAAAAAAATCCTTAAATCACAATATATGATTTTTTAACTATTTATTTGTATGATACAGCTGCAAATAAGTATTTGAACACCTGAGAAAGTCAATGTTAATATTTGGTACAGTAGCCTTTGTTTGCAATTACAGAGGTCAAACGTTTCCTGTAGTTTTTCACCAGGTTTGCACACACTGAAGGAGGGATTTTGGCCCACTCCTCCACACAGATCTTTTCTAGATCAGTCAGGTTTCTGGCTTGTCACTGAGAAACACGGAGTTTGAGCTCCCTCCGATTGGGTTTAGGTCTGGAGACTGGCTAGGCCACGCCAGAACCTTGATATGCTTCTTACAGAGCCACTCCTTGGGTATCCTGGCTGTGTGCTTCGGGTCATTGTCATGTTGGAAGACCCAGCCTTGACCCATCTTCAATGCTCTAACTGAGGAAAGGAGGTTGTTCCCCAAAATCTCGCAATACATGGCCCCGGTCATTCAAATGGTCATTGGCAAACTTAAGACGTGCCTGGACATGTGCTGGTTTAAGCAGGGGAACCTTCCATGCCATGCATGATTTCAAACAATGACGTCTTAGTGTATTACCAACAGTAACCTTGGAAACGGTGGTCCCAGCTCTTTTCAGGTCATTGACCAGCTCCTCCCGTGTAGTTCTGGGCTGATTTCTCGCCTTCCTTAGGATCATTGAGACCCCACGAGGTGAGATCTTGCATGGAGCCCCAATCCGAGGGAGATTGACAATCATGTTTAGCTTCTTCCATTTTCTAATGATTGCTCCAACAGTGGACCTTTTTTCACCAAGCTGCTTGCCAATTTCCCCGTAGCCCTTTCCAGCCTTGTGGAGGTGTACAATTTTGTCTCTAGTGTCTTTGGACAGCTCTTTAGTCTTGGCCATGTTAGTAGTTGGATTCTTACTGATTGTATGGGGTGGACAGGTGTCTTTATGCAGCTAACGACCTCAAACAGGTGCATCTAATTTAGGTGCATCTAATATATATATATATATATATATATATATATATATATATATATATATATATATATATATATATATATATATATAGCATAATGCACCATTGCAAGAGCTATACGGTATTTTTTAAATGCTATGCTTTATTATTTTTTTGCCTGCTTCAAAATCACAGAGAAGTGGAAATGATTTCCGCATTCTCTTATGGTCTCGATGCTTGACACGATTAGAGAAAATGCTGTTAAACATTTTCATAATTTCTTTAGACCACCACTTACACAGCTGTACCTACAGAGTGAACCAGAGCCAAAGAGTAGCACTTTAATAAATCGCTCACCAAAACATAGAGATGACTGTAGATACTTTCCATTTTATTCTTTTTTTTTTGTTTTTTTTTCAACAAGGTAGAAAATGTTGCTGAACTCTACTTATAAACAATGTAAAGGCAGAAAAGACCACACACCGACCTGCTTAAATACACACATGATGACTGATTATACATATTTAGATATAAAATAAATTCATTTACAACAGATGTAATGTCATTGTATTGATTAATAAACAATACTAAACGAAGCATCCTAATACTATAGAATACCATGGTTTTGGTTAGTTTGTCAACTAAATTTTTCATACCATCTGGATGCCACAGGTGCTCTAATATAAAAAAATACCACACACCTGTTAGTATACCAGAAAACAAGCACAAGTATTATTATTCATAAAAATGTAAGGTAATCTTAAACCCTATGGTAGAAATTCGGGAAAGTCTATGACGGTGTGGCAAAAAATTCCAATTATTCACTGTGACGAGAGACCATATGACAGGCTATAAACAATGACCTATAGCTTAAAATAAATAAATAAAAAAAAATTAAAAACAAAATAAAATAATAATAATAATAATAATAATAATAATAATAATAATAATAAATATATATCAGTGGCTGGCCGTGTATTTGGTACCTGGGCCTTCAGTGGGGACTTTCCCGACTAAATCCACCTCTGAATACCATCACTATCATGTCACAATTATAGAAACTATCAATACTATACAAATCGCAATATAACAACGCCTGGCATTATAAAAAGAGATGTATTTTCACATATGGAAGGTGAATACCATTTTACTAAAGCAAGAAACCCAGTTAAGACAACTCCAAAACTCCAAAATTTGTTTAATAACATGACAAAAACATTAAAAAAAAATATATAAAATCCAACCTACTCACCAGAGATGCATGCTCATAATTTGCACCTCTCCTCAGAGGCTGTAAGCCAGTGGTACGGCTCGTATTCACTGGTCTGGAAGTGGTGAACAAACCCTTTCCTTGGCTGAGACAAGCTAGCTTGCTCCGGGGTTGGCTGACCTCTCCTCACGATGCCTAGCTTTTTTTTTTTTAAATGGATATTTATGTATGTCGGAGACCAAATAAATTTTTCTTTATCCGTTGGCTTAAAAAAGTCTAACTCAGATGTAATAATGTGTGCAGCACCCTAAAGATGTGTTTTGCAAGTCGAACTTGTCTTCAACAGTTTCCCTCTTACCAACCAATCAGAGACCGGAAAAATGCTGATGCTATTCTGTGAAGCAAATATTAAAACTGATTGCTCTAAATGGCTGGCAGGCTCTAATAGATGGTTCAATGGGGTGTCTTCCACCCTAGTAGGGCCCAAGCAGGCTCTGGTCATGGAACACGAAGTGGATAATATTTAGAGGAAGGTGGCCATCGAGGTGGCCTGCCTGCATCCCTGCAGCCCGTCCTTCCCTTTTCAGAAGCTAGCGCCGGTTTCACTCCATGTGCTTTTATGGCTTACTGGTCGTGACGTCACCCCGCCGGTGCCGCCACACTTTCTATTGACTGATCACACACATGATTCTGAGCATGGGCAATGTGGAAGCAGTCCCAATGCGTTTTTGATGCAACATCTCATTGAGGGGGCGTTAAATCTGCATGGTTTATTTAAGCAGAAAACATTAATTTCATACATACCAGATATAACAGTTTTAATTTGATTATTAAATCTACCTAAAATTCTATAAGTCAAGTCTTCATATAACTACAGAATCAAGTCTAATGGTCTTACTTTTTTTGTTTGTTTAAACTAGGTGCATATACGAAAATTATTAAGCAGTAAGGTGAGGAGTGTAAAGTCTAGGCTGGCCTTCATCTTAAGTTTATTCTTGACTTTTAAAGTTAAACATAATTTGAAACTAACAGAATGTTAACTCTGATATAGGAGTGATAAAAGTCCCCTGAACAGTCACTGAAATGTTTTGTTTCTTCCTTATATTGATGTATACGAATTTTCACATTATTTTAGATTTGAAGCAATCTCTGCTGCATTCTTTATTTGACTCTGATAATCGTCCCCTTGATGTTGAAGATCTTAATCATCACCATGTCTACAAAGGGTGACCTTTCCACTTTCCCCTTTTTCTCTTTCTCTCTCTTTCTCTTTCTCTCTCTTTACAGGAGTGATTCGGACTGCTGTATCTGATCTTGATAGGGAGACGCAGGACCGTTATGAGCTAGTTGTCAAGGCAACAGACATGGCAGGCCAAATGGGTGGTCTCTCTGGCTCCACTACGGTGACCATAGTGATCACGGACGTTAATGACAACCCTCCACGTTTCCCTCAGAGTGAGTGCTATTTATGTATGCCTTAAAACAGACATGTCATTATCAATGGCCTTTCCAACTCTTCTGGTTCTGAATAAAAAGCTTCCAGTGCAATATGGGAACAACTTGGCAGGGAAAATATCATTTGGGTTTTGTTAATGTAGTAGAACCAATTACAGTACTGATGTATGACTTCAAGGTATAAAGTTCAAGTAAAAATTTAAAAAATAGTAAATAGCTAATAAATGTTACCTAACTAAGGGTTCCTTGTTAAAACATTTTCATCAAGCTGATTTTTTAGCAAGAAATTACTAAGCTAAGTGTGAGGTCCATCCCATCAATACACATGCTTGATGAAGCTACCGGTAATTGAAGATGTGGTACTGGGCTGCATAGTACACATAGAAAAAAAATCTAATGCATTAATTTATAAATAAATTAAATGTAATGAAATTTTGGATAAGTGGATTTTAGTTCATACATTCAGACTCCATACTTCTAATTAATAATAATAATAATAATAATAATAATAATAATAATAATAATAATAATAATTGTGAAATATAGGCAGCAAAATTTTCTAATAACTAAGGCAGAATTTACTGTTTGATGTAATAGTCACAGATAAAATTTGCAGTTGCGGCTAATGAAATTCATTACTCCATTACTTAATAGCTGTGGTCATTGCAGTCATCCCACATTCAGCAGGATATACTCTTAGTCCATAAATACAGCATTTAACATGTTGGCAAGAAAATTTAATTTGACAAAAACTCTTTTGTAAATTACTCTTAAACCTTGAACATTAAGTTGATAAAGTTTTAACGAGTTTCTTATATATATTGGCACATTAGGAGCAGGGTTACTATATTAAGACTCTATTTCACTCTTACTAAAAAAAATAATTGCAGCATACAGGATAGTTTTTGTATGAGGATTATTAATTTTAATTAAAAAAAATGTTATACCTTCGACACCATATTTCTTTGAAATATTAGAAAAGGAATAATTTTTTTGGGCTCAAACCTCCAGTGAAAAAAAAAAGTTCAAGGTCCTCCAGAGTAAAAATGGTATATTTTGTCATTGAGATATACTCACGGACAAGCAGTGCACTGAAATCATTAACACAGAGAAGATCCATCAATAAACCACTAAGGAAATATATAATTAGCCATCAAAGAGATCACTCTGCATGCTGCCAAACTGCTGCAGCTGCCAAATGACAGTGTCCCAGCACTCTATTATACAAGTTTCTTCTGCTCTTTTGGCTCAAGCTGCCTGTTTTTTTTTTATTAAATTTAGCTTGGTTTTTGTTGTTAATGAGACCCTTTTTTTAATAAACACATCACAAACACATTTTTTTTCCATTTCTTTCTCACAAGATATCTGACTTATGAGCAGATGTTTGGAGTTTTTACGTGGGTACCAGTGGCTTGTCAAATAATGAGGCTGAAATAAAGTGGTCCTTACTAGATGCTTGGCTAAATTAGTTTAAATCAAGCTTCTAGTATGTTTAAATTTTTTAAATGTAGAGCCAACTAAATTCGTATTGCAGACAGGTACAGACAAGAATAATAACTGTAACAAAAAAAAAAAAAAAAAAAAAAAAAATTTTGAGACCATTATTAAGTGTAAGATCCAGAATTAATATCTAAGCACTGGCATTTTCCAGCGTTTCCAAGGACATAGAGGTATGTTTCATATTTAATTATTGAAAAATAACTAAACCCTAGTTTATCCTATGACCTCTTTGGAATTCAAACCAGACACAGATATGTTGCAGTGTAAAGAATATTGCATTACACAGGGCCTTAGGGATTTCTCTGGACCGTTTTGCGCTTAGGTATACTGATTTCTACACGCTCTTAATGCGGTTTGTTGTGGATCAAGCAGACTGCTCCAGTGTGAACAGCTGAATAAATGTATATCTAATCCAAAGCTCTTTGGTCAGAGTTTAATAGCTCTGTATTTAAATACATCACAAATGTCTGGTCTGTCTGGTCTACAAAGTCGCAGATGTTGTTATATGAGCTTTGATATAGTGGTGATTTGGAAGGTCTGAGAAAAATCTCATTGCTTACATATCAATAAGGAACTGAGGGGCAAAGCTTTTAATATTAGTTAAAGTCATTGGGAAACTGGATCATGTATGTGTGTGTGTGTGTGTGTGTGTGTGTGTGTGTGTGAGTCTGTGTTGTGTGAGTCTGTGATGTGTGTGTATGTGTGCTTGTTGGGAGAAATTTTCCTTTATAAATAAAAAAATATATATACAAAAGAGAGGATCAGGCTCCAGTATATTAAACATATAAATGTTCATATGAATATTTTTTCTACCCATTTCCTTTATTTTCTTTGACTCCTATCTTTTCTTTTACTAGTCTTTATTAAGTTGGATTTAATACAACAGAGTATGTGTGTCCCCAGTCTCTTCTTCTTTATTTCAATGGCTCTCCTTGTTTCCTCTCTATTTTCCTCCCAACCAGAAAGAAGCCCACATTTAGACCATTTATATTTGGCCATGTAATTAAAAATGCTTACTTCGCTATGCAGAGTCAAAAGTAATATGCATGTTTAAACGAGAATGTACACTCTTACCGGTCACTTTATTAAAAGCACCTGCACACCTGCTCATTTATGCAGTTTTCAAATCATCCAAACCACTAGCAGTGTATAAAATCATGCAGGGGCCATGGGAAATCTGAAGTACAGTTATCATCAATGACATTTATTTGCCATTTTTTGTTATTGTTTATACTACCTAGGGGGTGTGAAATAGTGTAGTTAAATACTATGTGCGTCTTTTTCCACCCACCCCAAAAAATGGCCTGTTTGCTTGCTAAGCTGCAGTATTGAATACTAACTAAATTGCTATGCTGTGGGATTCACAGCAGCAGCATGCAAGCTGTAACTTATTTATTGTGAAACATGTCCCCAAAGCATCAAATTTAGAAAGTGATCAATGTTTTTCGAAAACTACAAAAGGTGTTTGATTAAAGCAGTGCAAAACGGTCTCTCCTACCAAGATAGGCACGTACCACTCCTTGCCAAGTACTAACGCCTTGCAAATTGCCCCAGCTTGGCATGCCCTTCCATTATGAAGGGCAATAATGGCTTAGTGGTTTAAGTCTGTAAGTTCAGGGAAATAAGAAATGCCATTGCTGGGACCTAGAGTGTGGTACTTAAACCTTTTTGCTCCATTGCTGTCATTGTGATCTGTATCCAACTTCCTAATAAGAGAGGGAGTAGCTTATTGGTTAAGGTGCTAGTCTGAAGCATTGGACTTTGGATCTGAAAGTTGTGCGTTTAAATCCCAGCCACACCAAGCTGCCCCTTCTGGGCCCCTGAAAAAGGCTCTTAACCCAATTGTTGCTGAGTTGTATGAATTATATCATTGCAATGTGCTCTGCTTAAGGGCATCTACCAAATGCTGTAAATGTAAATACAATTCTAAGAATTTATTTCACTATAATGTACATGTTAAAGTATTTTCTTTTTTAAATGTATAGCTTCATTGCTGCTTTAATATGCACAACTTTCTTAATCTTGGTTCCTTTCTTTTTTCCTCTTTCTTATTATTAGAGATGTGTCAGTTTTCAGTTCCAGAAGGAATGGCAGTGGGCACATCGGTTGGCCGAGTGATGGCCACAGATGCAGACATGGGTGAGAACACGGATATGAGCTACCTGATTAAAGACGAGGAAGGAGGAGAGCTCTTCAGAGTCTCCACTGACACAGACACACAAGAAGCTATCATTATCATCAAGAAGGTACACTCTGGTATACTCCATTATGCATAGCAAAGAGCAAAATTTGTAGAAGAATGGAACCCTAGATTTGGTGAACTTTATAAAAATTCTGTTTTATTTTAGATTTAACTTTCTAACTTAAACATAAAAAATTTTGGAAAATATATAAAATACTTTATGTTGTTTTGGGAATATTTTTTACATTTATAGGTAGAGTGCTAAAATAAATATTTTCCCCAGAGGTCAAATAAGTATGCAGTTACCAGCATAAAGATACATAAGTAAAGTTATAGTTTAAAAATGTAACAAATTAGTAACATTAATACTTTGTTGCAAAACTGTTGTGGGCAATTACAGCTTCAAGAAATCTATGCTAAGATGTTAATAGCTTTTTGCATAATTGTGGTTTAATTGTGGCCCACTCCTCTTGGCAAATTGTCTTAATTCTTAAACCCCAAGGTAATAAGGATACAACTGCTGGACTTGCAGTTTGAAAATCCTCTATAAATTTGCTGTCGAAAGTCAAGAATTTGATTAGGCAATGCAAGGCCTTCTTTGCAATCTGACCATTTTACTCTGACCTCTTACCCCTTATAACCATGAATCACTTAATGATTTTTGTCTTGATTTTTCACTAATTCAGCTCTAGAGACTGTTATGAAAATCTCAAGAGATCATTAGTTATACTCAAACCATTTGGTACCAACAAATATGACATGGTTGAAGTAACAGAGATTTCACTATTTTCCCCATTCTTATGTTTCATGGGAACATTACCTGAAGCTCTGGGCATGTATCTGAATGATTGTTCTCATTGTGCTGCTGCCACACTGTTGGCTGATTAGATAACAGCAAAAATGATTAGGTGTACAGGTGTTACTGAAAAAGTGCATGGTAAGGATATTCTTGCAATGTCCAATAATGTCAATACTCTATGATCACATTTTTCTTACTAACTTGCTAGGGTTTTTTCCTTTAAACAGTCCTTCCCTTAAAAGTCCTGTCAGCAGTACCTGTTATTTCTAAATCCAGACAGTTCATAAGGTTCAGATTTGTTTCTTACCATTTTTATTGTACTGTACCTTGCAGCCTCTGGACTTTGAGAAGAAACGCACCCATAATGTGGTTGTAGAAGCAGTAAATAAGCATGTGGATCCACGCTTTGTGGACCTGGGCTCTTTCCGGGATCAGACCATTGTCAGAGTCAGCGTGTCAGATGTGGACGAACCTCCAGTGTTCTTTCCACCTACTGGAACAATTATGGAAGTGCAAGAGGATGCCAAGCAAGGGGCCCTTGTGGGCTTTGTAACAGCCAGGGACCCAGATGTGGATAATGTACCTCTTAGGTACTTATTTCTGTTCTATATCTCACTGGAGAAATGCAATATGTGACCTAAATACATAAAAAACCTTTGACAGATAACTTTTAACATGAACTGTCATATATATATATATATATATATATATATATATTCAACTTTATTACATTTATTTTTAAATATTCCTTAGGTCTATTACATCTAGAATCTAATATCTTAAAGTATCAAAAGTTCATACAGTACATATTTTTATAAACTGCTATTGTGTGTGTGTGTGTGTGTGTGTGTGTGTGTGTATTTTGACCTGTTCCTGTCCAATGATCATTAGTATAAGGACATATTTCCCCTGTTGATGGGACACATTATACAAGATATATTTGCCAAGCTGCTTATGGAGATAATACCCAACATTAGTCAATGTTTCCCAGTAATCCATGAGCCCATTTACATTCTGTTTCCCTGCTCTGGATTTACTGACCTAACAGTTTATCTCCTTTATTCAGTCTCATGCTTTACTTACAAATAAAAAAAATAAAAAATATATATACAGTGAGGAAAATAAGTATTTGAACACCCGGCTTTTTTGCAAGTTCTCCCACTTAGAAATCATGGAGGGGTCTAAAATTGTCATCGTAGGTGCATGTCTACTGTGAGAGACATAATCTAAAAAAAAAAATCCTGAAATCACAATATATGATTTTTTAACTATTTATTTGTATGATACAGCTGCAAATAAGTATTTGAGCACCTTAGAAAGTCAATGTTAATATTTGGTACAGTAGCCTTTGTTTGCAATTACAGAGGTCAAACGTTTCCTGTAGTTTTTCACCAGGTTTGCACACACACTGCAGGAGGGATTTTGGCCCACTCCTCCACACAGATCTTTTCTAGATAAGTCAGGTTTCTGGCCTGTCGCTGAGAAACACAGAGTTTGAGCTCCCTCCGAAGATTCTCTATTGGGTTTAGGTCTGGAGACTGGCTAGGCCACGCCAGAACCTCGATATGCTTCTACAGAGCCACTCCTTGGTTATCCTGGCTGTGTGCTTCGGGTCATTGTCATGTTGGAAGACCCAGCCTTGACCCATCTTCAATGCTCTAACTGAGGAAGGAGGTTGTTCCCAAAATCTCGCAATACATGGCCCCGGTCATCCTCTCCTTAATACAGTGCAGTCGCCCTGTCCCATGTGCAGAAAAACACCCCCAAAGCATGATGCTACCACCCCCATGCTTCACAGTAGGGATGGTGATCTTGGGATGGTACTCATCATTCTTCTTCCTCCAAACACGTTTAATGGAATTATGTTCTATTTTGGTCTCATCTGACCACATGACTTTCTCCCATGACTCCTCTGGATCATCCAAATGGTCATTGGCAAACTTAAGACGTGCCTGGACATGTGCTCGTTTAAGCAGGGGAACCTTCCGTGTCATGCATGATTTCAAACCATGACGTCTTAGTGTATTACCAACAGTAACCTTGGAACCGGTGGTCCCAGCTCTTTTCAGGTCATTGACCAGCTCCTCCCGTGTAGTTCTGGGCTGATTTCTCGCCTTCCTTAGGATCATTGAGACCCTACGAGGTGAGATCTTGCATGGAGCCCCAGTCCGAGGGAGATTGACAGTCATGTTTAGCTTCTTCCATTTTCTAATGATTGCTCCAACAGTGGACCTTTTTTCACCAAGCTGCTTGGCAATTTCCCCATAGCCCTTTCCAGCCTTGTGGAGGTGTACAATTTTGTCTCTAGTGTCTTTGGACAGCTCTTTGGTCTTGGCCATGTTAGTAGTTGGATTCTTACTGATTGTATGGGTTGGACAGGTGTCTATATGCAGCTAACGACCTCAAACAGGTGCATCTAATTTAGGATAATAAATGTAGTGGAGGTGGACATTTTAAAGGCAGACTAACAGGTCTTTGAGGGTCAGAATTCTAGCAGATAGACAGGTGTTCAAATACTTATTTGCAGCTGTATCATACAAATAAATAGTTTAAAATATCATATATTGTGATTTCTGGATTTTTTTTTTTAGATTATGTCTCTCACAGTGGACATGCACCTTGATGACAATTTCAGACCCCTCCATGATTTCTAAGTGGGAGAACTTGCAAAATAGCAGGGTGTTCAAATACTTATTTTCCTCACTGTGTATATATATATATATATATATATATATATATATATATATATATATATATATATATATATATATATCCCAATTCAATCATATACTGTTATTGCTTCCATAAGATTTGTTCATGATTCTGCTTTACTCCTAGTCTATTCTTTTACTCTATTAAGCACGTTAGTGATTTGCTTTTTGATAATTGTTATTGATGTTCTTAGTGACTGAATGGCAGGAAAGAGTGTCTAAAAGCCCCAGGACAAAGAAAATATTAACATAAATCCTAAATCTCAGTTGTGTGAAAACAAATCAGCTTTAAATTATTTATATTTTTATGGGTATGATAGAGCGGAAAATAAAATAAGTAATGTACTACTTAATCAGCCAAAGTGCAGTTGGGGAGACACTACTGCTGTATATATATGTGTGTGTTTTGGCAAATGTTTTGGTACCCACATTCAAACAACGCAAAAAAATACCAGAGAAGAAAAGTCAAATCTGGTACACTTCAACACTAAACCCAAAAATGCACTGGACAAAACTATTGGCACCCATAACTTAATATTTGGTAGCAACACATCCATTAGTGCACCCTTAGTGCTGGTCCCCAGCCCGGATAAATAGGTAGGTTGCGTTATGAAGGCATCCAGTGTAAAACGTGCCAAATCTAATATTCAGATCACAAATTAGAATGTCATACTGGATCGGTCGAGACCTGGGTTACCAACGACCAGCACAGGTATTGTTAGCTGACAGGGTCCCAGTGTAAACTGGGCTGCTGTTGGCTAAAGGAGGAGAAGGAGAGAGACGTCTACAAAAACAGCAGGAAAAGGAAAGGTGTAGGAGAGTGGAGGTTAGGGTTGTACTATGACTGGAAAATGGAGAGAAGTAGCTAATATGATGGAGTGGCGACAGGTAGATATGTTGTGTGTTCAGGAGACCAAGTGGAAAGGGAGTAAGGCCAGGAACATTGGAGGTGGCTTTATTTGTTGCTTAATTGTTTATCATGGTGTGGATGAAAAGAGAAATGGTGTAGGGGTGATCCTGAGGGACGAGTTTAGTTAATGTGTAGTGGAGGTGAAGAGTTTCTGATAGGGTGATGAACATTAAGCTGGTTGAAGGGGTGATGATTAATTTCATCAGTGCTTATGCTTTACAAGTGGGTTGCGAGGTGGAGGAGATGGAAAGATTCTGGTGTGAGTTAGTTCAAGTGGTAGAGAGTGTACCTAGGAAAGAACGATTGGTGATTGGGGCAGATTTCAATGGCCATCTTGGTAAAGGGAACAGAGGTGATGAGGAGGTGATGGGTAGGTATGGTCTTAGGGATAGTTATGTGGAAGGCACATTTTGGTAGATTTTGCTAAAATGATAGAAATGACAGTGATAAACACTTATTTTAAGAAGAAGGAGGATCATAGGGTGAAGTATAAGAGTGGAGGAAGGTGCACACAGGTGGACTATGTTCTATGTAGGAGATGCAACCTGAAAGAGATTAGAGATTGTAAGGTGTTGGCAGAGGGCAGTGTTGCTAGACAGCATTGGATGGTGGTTTGTAGGATGGCTTTAAGGAGAAGAGGTGGAGAGTGAGGACTGAAAAAAGAATAAAATGGTGGAAACTGAAGGAGGAAGACTGTAGTGTAAGGTTCAGGGAAGCAGTCAGACAGAATGAGGAAGTGCAGGAAAACAAAAGGAGAAAGAGGTTGGCAAAACCGAATTGGTATCAGCAGAGATATGAGTAAATGTAAGTACATGGAGATGTGACAGCAGATAAAGAGTGGAAAAGGCATATGAGGAGTTGTATTAGAAGTTAGACACTAAAGAAGGAGAAATGGATTTGTACCAAGACAGAGGGACAGAGCTGGGAAGGATGTGCTGGAAGTTAGAGCGATATAGGATGGAGATGGAAATGTGTTGACTAGTGAGGACAGTGTGTTGAGAGGGTGAAGAGAGTATTTTGAGCAGTTGACGAATGAGGAAAATAAGAGAGAGAGAACGTTGGGTGACGTGGAGATGGTGAAGCAGGAAGTGGATAGGAGTAGTAGGAGGAAGTGAGAGCAGCTATCAGGAGGATGGAGAGTGGAAAGTTGATTGGACCAGATGAAATACCAGTAGAAGCATGAAGATGTTTAGGAGAGATGGCAGTGGAGTTTTTAACCAGATTGTTCTACAAAATTTTGAAAGGTGAGAGGATGCCTGAGAATTGGAGAAGGAGTGTGCTGGTACTGGTTTTTAAGAATATGGGAGATGTGCAGACCTGCAGTAGCTCAGGTCAAAAGGTGAGTTTGTGTAAGATAGCGTACGACAGGGGGCCAAGAGAGGAGTTGTGGTATTGTATGAGGAAGTCATGTGTGGCAGAGAAGTATGTGAGGGTGGTGCAAGACATATATGAGGACAGTGTGACAGCAGTGAAGTGTGCAGTAGAAACGATTGCATCAAGAAAAGGCTCTAAGCCCTTTCCTGTTTGCATTAGTGACGGATGAGGTCAGACAGGAGTCTCCATGGACTATGATGTTTGCGGATCATATTGTGATTTGTGGTGAGAGTAGTGAGCAGGTTGAGAAGAGCCTGGATAGGTGTGGGTACGTGCTGGAGAGAAGGGGTATTAAAGTCAGTAGGAGTAAGACAGAATACATGTGCATGAATGAGAAGGAGTGCTGCGGAGTAGTGCAGTTGCAAGAAGAAGATGTGGTGAAGGTGGATAAGTTTAGGTACCTGGGGTCAACAGTGCAAAGTAATTGAGATAGGTTCAAAAAGTGAAAAAAGAGTACAGGCAGGGTGGAGTGGGTGGAGAAGAGTGGCAGGAGTGATTTGTGATAGAAGGGTATCCTGCAAGAGTAAAAGGAAAAGTTTATAGGGCTGTGGTGAGACCTGCGATACTCTTGTGTACTCTTGCCACCCTGCCTGTTCTTGTTCCTGATCCTGTTACTGTTCCTGACCCAGATCCGGACCCTGACCCCTTCTCTTTGCCTCTGTTTCTGGTTTAGACTTTTTGGATTGTTTTTGTTTTTTGTTTGGTTTTGCCGGCTCTTGACTTTGGACTGTTTTGGATTTGGTTTTGGCCTCCATTGCCTAGTTTGCCTATATTCTGACTCTGGATATTTTATTAGACTGTGTTTTTGCATTTTCCCCATTGTTCTGTCTCTTGGCAATTTTGAAGTGTGTTTTTCCCCTGCCTGTTCTTCACTTATTAAAGATCATTTTCACCATAACCCTCTGGCGTCCTGCATTTGGATCCTCCCTTTCAACTACCCACACACTGACACCTCTCTACTGGAATTTTGGACCACTCTTCTTTTGCAAACTGCTCCAGGTCATTCCGATTTGAAGGATGCCTTCTTCCAACTGCTGTTTTGAGATGGTGGTGTCCTATGGTATTCAGATCTGGACTCATCGCTGGCCATTTCAGAACTCTCCAACGCTTTGTTTGTAACCATTATTGAGTGCTTGTGTTATGGGTCATTGTCCTGCTGGAAGACCGTTGATGGTGGACAAGCTTCCTGACAGTGGCCATTACATTGTGTCCCAAAATTCTTTGGTAATCAACAGATTTCATGATACCATTCACAGAGTCGAGGCATCCAGTGCCAGAAGCAGCAAAGCAACCCCAAAACATATTTAAACCTTCGCCATGTTTAACTGTATGGGCTGTCTTCTTTTTTTTTTGAAGGCCTAATTTCTTTTTCTCTAAACAGTGCCATAATGTCTTTTACCAAAAAGCTCTACTTTTGTCTCATCTGTCCACAGTACATTCTCCCAGATGGATTGTGGTTTTGGCAAACTCCAGTCTTTTTTTTCCAGTCCAGGCTTTTTTTGCCTTTGTGTCAGCAGTGGTGTATTCCTGGGTCTCCTACCAAAGAGTCCCTTATCATTCAAATGGTGACAGATGCGAGCTGACCCTGATATACCCTGTTTTGTAGATCATCTTAAATGTGTTTGGAATTTAATCTGGGTTCTCTACCAACCATTCAAACAATCCTTTGTTGTAATTTTTAAATAATTTTGCTCTTCAGACCACGTCCAGAGAGGTAAGCTACAGTGGCATGGGCTGTAAACCTCTTGATGATATTGTGCAAAGTGGACACCTGAACATTAAGTTCTCTGTATATGGACTTGTATTTTTGAGATTGTCCATGTTTTTTCACTTCTTTCTTTTCTCCATGCTCAGTGAGACACGTCACAACTTATCAAGTTTGATTTTCTTTCCTTTTTTTTTGTGTTGTTGCAGTGCAAACAAAATCAATAAGCATTATTATTATTATTATTATTATTATTATTATTATTATTATTAGAATAAGCACCAAGAATACCAAAACATTTGCAATTGGAACAATTGTTGCATTTTCTGACAGAATTGCAAGGTAACTATAAATAACAATTTATCATTGACAAAGTTCACATCATTATGCTTTGACTTTATACTTCAGTTTTTGGCAGCTTAGCTTTGCGATGATAAAACAGGAGGAAACAAAACAATGTAAATTAAAGCCAGTGCTCTACTAATTTAATATTGATTGCCCTTTGACTTGTTGATTTTCCCTGGATGACATGAAAATAAGAAAAGAGCGGGCCCAAGTGTTACCGCCGTGATGTAATGTGTCCATCTGACCAAGATGAGTAATGCAGGTATTAAGTAGTGTGCTGTAAGTTAAGTAGTGCACTTCTTACAGTACCCACAATCCATACAGAAAAGAGACATTCACTAACACATTTAATTCAAGTTAAGTCAAGTTTATTTATATAACGCTTTTCACAACAGACATTGTTTTAAAGCAGCTTTACAGAAATCAACAGTCAACGAATGGTGTGTATTTATCCCTGATGAGCAAGCCATGGCGACTGTGGCAAGGAAAAACTCCCTTAGATGTTATGAGGAAGAAACCTTGAGAGGAACCAGACTTAAAAGGGGAACCCATCCTCATTTGGGTGACAGTAAGAGTTTGATCATAAATCTTTCAACAGTACAGAACACTGGAGAGTGAGAACTAACATGAGTACTGGAGTATAAGATTATAAGTAAATGTTCTTTCTACAGTCTTTGGTATAAAAGTAGGAGCCACTGAGCTCAACATTTGTGATTATCACAGATCCAGCAATAGCTTCTCCATGCCAGAGCCTTTAAACACTCCAGGAGGTCCAATGTCAAAACTCCACACATGTTGGGATCCAATTGGCACTGGTACGTCTCTAGATGGTTCAGGATGTTTGCGAGTTCGGCATCTACTTCTTTAAAGTCCATAATCTTCACGAGGTGGGACTTGACTGGAGCTGGCCAAACCTCAGGAAGCCTCGGGATGGGGAGAGAAAGAGAAGCAGTGGAGAGCAATTAGCATAGCTGCTGTTCATGATATTAACAGCACAAGTTGATAATGTGCATGTGATCAGATGTTCTGGAGCACAAGGTTATGATGTGAGACGTATGTTATGTGTAGGCTTTGCTAAAAAGATATGTTTTTAATCTGCACTTAAACTGGGAGAGTGTGTCTGAACCCCGAACACTGTCAGGAAGACTATTCCAAAGTTTGGGGGCTAAATGTGAACTTTGCTGGACTTTGTGGACTTTTAGTGGACTTTGCTCTTCTAGGAACTACTAGAAGCCCAGAGTTTTGAGATCTCAGGGAGCGTGACGGATTGTAGCATGTTAAAAGACTGGAGAGATACATGGTTACTAACATTACTAACATTAATTAGTTGAATGTTAAAGAAAACTGATAAAAAAGGTGACTGCTCCAGGGAGAGAACAGACAGCACCAAAGGAAAGAACATAAGACATATTTTAACATTCTACCTTTTTTTTACACTCTGACCTAACTACCAAGACCACATTAGCTTCTCTAATGCCTCAACAGAAATACAAGGTGAAGTACTTGCCCACTTACCTAGTGTGTCTAGACAGAGAAATTCTCACATTAGGGTTATGGTGTGAACACCTTCTGAGCTGTTCTCTTCCATAAGGTTGCACCACATGACTTGACATCTGTGTGGAGCAATGGAACAAACAACAATACAATGCTAACATTACAGACATTAACATGACTAGCCAAGCAGAACAACTAGCAGCAAAAGAACAAAAGCAAATCGTTGAAGCCTAGTGCAAAAGGAAGCTTTAAAAAGTGCATGGAGTGAAGATGACGCAAGCTTCTGTAGGGAGAAGGAAGGGCTGCAAAGATGCTGGCAGTATGGCAGCCCTCAGGGAACCAGGTTTGCTTACATATGTAACCTGGAGATGTTTCATTTCAGGAACTCGAGCTGTGTCAACTAAGCTTTGGAAGCGAGAGTCCAATACCGCCAGACTGACCAATCTATGACTACTGTGTGAGGGCAGAGCTAGGTCAAGGACAAGAGGGGCCAGGGGCGAGATTGAGGTCAAGGTTATAGAACCTAACAAGGACAGTGGGGTGGACCAGCCTGCAGCATTGCAGATGTCATGGAGATGGTCTGGGGCCTGAAAAGGACGAGGATAGAATCTGTCGTGGGATGACCGAGGGCACCTTATGGATGTAACCCGTTCTAGGGTACAGGTAGGCACTGGCCGTGCCTGGAGAAAACTCCAGAAAAGAGGCAGCCACGGAAAGGGCCTGCAAATACCTTACTCTCCTAAGAGAGCAGATGGCCAGGAGGAACACAGTCTTGCCTGTAAGATACCTAAATATTTCCTTGACCAATGGCTCGAAGGGTGGATTGGATAGAGCTTCCAACACAACAGGCAAGTCCCACTCATGCACACTAAGTCGCTCCGGAGGCCTCAGCCTCTGGGTGCCATGGAAAGAAATGCGTCAATAGCGCGTCCCTGTCCAGTGATTGCCCCGCTAGGGGCGCTTGATACGCTGAAATGGCGGATGCGTAGTTTTTGAGGGACTGAGACAACCCTTTGGCGAACTGTTCCTAAAGGAATTCCAGCAATGAACTGACCAGGCAGTTAACTGGATCCAATCGGTACTTATCGATGCACCATCCACTGAACAGACGCCATCTCGCAGCATACAACCTCCTTGTAGAGGGAGCTCTGAATTGTAGAATGGTCTGTAGCTCTTTGGTAGAGAAACTGGCACGCATAAGGGTCAAACCCCATAAGACGCCTAAATAAGTGGTTCTCTGTAATGGTGAAAGCATTCAGCAAAAACCACAGCTCCTTTATGTGAGCAAGAACAACAAATCGATGCTGGACCGCTAACTGCTCTGATTAAGCTAATATTTACCAATCGTCGATATAGTTTAAGATGCGGATGCTCTGAAGTCTCAGGGGGAACAAAGCCACATTCACACACTTTATAAAGGTGCAGAGTGAGAGGGCAAGACCAAACGAAAGTACCCTATATTGGTATGCTTCGGCCCTGAAAGCGAACCTCAGGAACTTCCTGTGAGAAAGTAGGATTGATACATGAAAGTATGCATCCTTTAGATCTGACATGACAAAACAGTCCTCAGATCTGATCTGAGACATGGCCTGCTTGAGGGTTAGCATCTTGAACCTGAGTCTCATAAGTGACCATTTCAGCTGATCTAGAATCAGAATGGATCTAGAATAGGAGGAATAAACCCTCCGTTCTATAGGGGAACTATGAAGTACCGGCTGTAGAACCTGGACTCTCTGTCTGATGGAGAGACAACCTTGATGGCCTTCTTTCTCAGAAGAGAAAGAAATCCACTTCTTGTTCCATGATTAGAGCCTGCTCGGGTCCCACCAGGGTGGAACAGGGGAAGATGAGACCCGAACTGAATTGTGTAGCCTCTGTTTACAATACGCATCTGGCAGAGCTTCCCAGGCTGCCAGTCTCTCGAGACTGACAGACCCTTGGTCCCTGTGGGTCCCTGTTTCTGTAACCTCCCGATAATGGGAAGTGCTGAGAGCTAAATCTGCCATGCGGTCTCCTGGACCTCCTGGCCACCCCTCCGTTTCTAGCTCTCACAGCAGGTCAGCCTGATACGCCTGTAGCACCACCATGGTGTGTACTCATGCAGCAGTTGACCAGCTGAGGTGTAAGCCTTACCCACCAGCACCGACGTATTACATAGGCTTCACTCCAGGCGCTTTTTATAGCTTACTGGTCGTAAAATCACCCCAAAAACAAAATGAAACCAACAAACATTTAGTAACCATCTATACCTAGGAATTGTCAGCAATGGTAGGAATTTAAAAGTTTGTAATGATCATGATGTGATACACCTGCCCTTGTCTTACTTGTTAATGAAAATATGTTATTTAAATGTGTAAATTTACCCATAAACTGTCAAATTTAATGTCATATAAGCCAGTCTAAGGAATGAACCAGAAAAGCACTTCAATAAGCTATAATAGCTAACAACTATGTTGATCCACCTCTAAAAACTAGTTGGATTTCCATACAAAAGGGCATTATTGTGTATTGCAGGAAACCATCTAGTGTTACAAGATGGTAAAATCTCAGAAGCATGGGGAGTTAATGGAACCTGCCAATAGTCCTTAATCTGGTTTATTTACAAAGTGGGCAGAGCCAACATTATCAATGCAGTAATTTAGTCATAGCAAAGGGAAAGGATCAAAAACTATTTAAAAAAAGTAAATTTTTTTTTTTTATAACTTTTTGTCATTAGCTTGACATGCTTTCGGTTTAAGAGGCCACTTTACAAGCTTCTTTTATCTTGCTGAACTCACTGGTTTAAGATGGAAAATGAAGTAAGTAAGTAAAATCTTGCATAAATCCATTAAACTGGCCTTCTGTTTATCTGACAAATAAGATAACAATAAAAATAAGTATCATTAAAACTCAGTTTGTCAATGTACCACATCGGTAATGCACAATCTGGAATTCTAGTTCATCTGACACATTTGCCCTTACATGATCAGGTACTGCAGTGATGACCCCAACACTAAAATGAAGGGGGGTTGCTATTGTTTCAGTAGTAGGGCAAACAGATTCCGCGATTCTTCCCTACCAGCATTGCAAACAGAGAGTACAAATCTCTCTCAGCCAAGCCAGGATGCAATACATTCAGACATACTAAAGCAGGTTTGTACTTTTACTTCCTTAAATGAAAGGACAGGGTCAATCCATCTGTGGTTCAAAATAAGGAGACACAGAAGGAAATAGCAAAACCAGAGGAGCTTGCCAATAGGACTTTATTAAATCTGGTGGGATAAAGGAACTCTTCACTGCATGGAGTTTAAATTTCTCAGAATTGTATCTTTATCTCTTCCATCAACTCTATCTTGTGTCTAGCTAACTGTAGTTCAGTTTCTGCACAACAAGCCAACTGATCTAAAGTAGTAGAACAAATAACAATACAACACCAACATAAGAGACATTAACAGGACTAGCCAGGCAGAACAAATAACAAAGAAAATGTAACACTGTCAGCTCAAAACAAAGCACAGAAGAGTGTTAAAGAACACAAATGCAAGCGTCAAAAAAATAAAAAGTAACCATTAAAGTGAAAAGCAGAATATGTGTGTAAGCTGAGGTGATGGCTCACTTTTGCCACCATACTGACTTTAAAGACAATACTCTTCCTATTTTAAATGCATTCCCGCAATCAATAGGCAAATTACACCCAGTTTGCCAACTGGGCAGAGAGCTTCAGGGGAAGAGAAAGCAAGTAAGCAAAACAAAGCAGCAAGTAAACAAGCACTGATGTGTGTACACTAACAATCATGCACATAACACCTGAAGAGCTTTATACAGCGGTGTAGGCTTCAAAGACCTTTGGTTCAGCAGTTCATTCAGCAGATATGTGGGCTGTGGTTGAACAGCATAAGTGGATGACGTGTCATTTGAAGGGAAAAAGGGGATTTTCTTTCTGCTAAGTAGCACTGATGTTTAGACAAAGATATTGGATAACATGGGTCACCATTCTTGAATGTAATGACCTCCTATCAGGAGCTTGTATGTGTGGAGTTGGGGAAACAGCAGTTGTAGGACTGTAGAACTTTTTGATGAGCAATTGCTCTGTGCCAGTCTGGAATTGCTCATGGCTGAGATAAAAAAATTTATACTTCAGAACTTTAAATAGCACCAGAACCACAAATAGGTCAAATCAACAAAAAAAAAAAAAAAAAAAAAAAAAAATATATATATATATATATATATATATATATATATATATATATATATATATATATATATATATATATATAACTTTAAAGACAATTTCTTTTTTAATTTGGCTGTGTAAAAAATTAAAATTCACAAGAATGCTATGTTTGTGAACACTTGTTGATGACGGTCAGCTCTCTGGAGCAGTGTTATTAAAACCACTCTTTGTTTAACATTGTTGAACAAAAAGATCCAGTTGAATAAAGAGATCAAACAGTCCAGATCACAACACCAGGCTAATTTAGGTTACTAAAGCTACATGTAACTACTTTGAGCCACTGTACATAAAGCCTCATTCTAGCCTCATTAAATGTAACAGTAGGGGGACAAAATATAGTTTTTATTCCATATCAGCTAAAAGAATACAATTTTCCAATGTAGCCAGTTATACAGATTCAGTTGTGTTTTACCTTTGTTTAAATCGGACTTTCTAAATCAAAATGCCTATGCCAAAATAATAATAATAATAATAATAATAATAATAATAATAATAATAATAATAATAATAATAATTAGAGTACAAATAATAAATTCCTGGAATTCATAACAGAATTGGAGTGTGTTAATAATTTTTTAATGCAAGTTTGACATACAGTACATGTTATGTGAAACTTAAAATACAAAAATAATATATTTCATATATATATATATATATATATATATATATATATATATATATATATACATTTATTTTTATTAATTTTTTTTTTTTTCAGTTTATACAACGACTAACTTTTTTTTCTGTGTTTTGTCCAGATACTCAATCGATCAGAGCACAGATCAGGAGCAAATCTTTAACATTGATGCAGTGACTGGTGCAATCACCCTGGGGAAAATCCTGGACAGAGAGACGGCGGGCTGGCACAACATCACAGTGACAGCTGTCGAGGCTGGTACGTCCTGTACTTTTTCAGAACTCGTTACAAGATTTGGTCTATGGCCTGTCAATTCAGATTGGATAAATAGATGCCCAAAGATGTAGCCCAGATTTTATTTTATTTTTTTTAAAACAATGACAACGGTAAGAGTCCCCATGGGTTTCTTGAGTTTACTTTACTGACAAATTTATTGGTTGTTTCAGTGCTGACATGACCCGACAGAGTTGTTAATGCTTGCCAGAACAGTCAGTATGAATGGTATGCAGTGGGGGTAATTTGGGGGAAAAAAATTTTCATCGACACAGATTCAATGAAATGAAAAAACAGATCATATAGAGCAACCTATTCCCTTGGGAAAGGAGACTGAATAGAGACATGGAATAACTGGTAAGAAGCAAAAAGCCCATGATCCAGAAAATAAATCTAAATAAAAACAAATAAACTGTCTAAGACAATTACCAGGTTTAAATATTTACTGTAACCCCTCTAAAAAGCCATAACACTGCTGGGTACTGATGCTGGGTACCACACTAGGTCTGACAAGCATGAAAGTAGTGTGGATGATGGTACAGAGGGTGCAATCAGTGCTGTAGTTGCTGCTGCATGTGAACCCGCTGATCCGGCACCCATCGAGGAGAAGTGATTGCCTGAAGGGGTTTAGAATGCCAGGATGTAACATGTCTTTTTGCAACACAGATATACTTTAAGAGAAGCTTTAGAGATGCTTCACTCAAATTCAGTCTACTGAGTAAAACAAGCTGAGAGTAAGTACACAGAGTGGCTTGACTGATAAGATTTAAACTTAAGGGGTAAATCACATTGCCAAGGTACTGAACACTAAATAACTTCTTAAATATAATTGAAAAAAAGAGTTACAAATTCATCCAAAAACTGGAGCTAATGTAAATGTAGTAATTTTTTAGTCATGTTTAAACAGTGGTGGACCTTCAGTGAGGACTTACCCGACTTAATCCACCTCTTAATCCCACCACTATCACGTCACAATTTTAGAAACCATAAAAATGCAATATAACAACTTGTGGCATTACAGAGAGTGGAGGGTGAATAACATTTTACTAAAGCAAGAAACCCAGTTAAGACAACTCCAAACCTCTACACTACCACCACAACTGGGCACCTACATCATTTGGAGCAGTTTAGAATCAATATTTGTGTAATAACATGACAAAAACATAAAACATGTAAATAAAATACAACCTACTCACCAAACATGCAGACTCATAATTTGCACCGCTCCTCAGAGGCTGTAAGCCAGTGGTACCGCTTGTATTCACTGGTCTTCAAGCGGCGAACAAAGCCTTTCCCAGGTTGAGACAAGCTAGCTTTGGGGTTAGCCGACCTCTCCACACGATGTTTAGCTTTTCTTTAAAATTTATTTTTATGTATGTCTGAGACCAAATCAATTTCTCTTCCTCCATAGGCATAAAAAAGTCTAACTCAGATGCATTAATGTGTGCAGCACGCTACAGATGTGTTTTGCCAGTCGAACTTGGCTGTATCAGTTTCCCTCTGACCAGCCAATCAGAAGACGGAAAAATGCTGACGCTATTCTGGGCCAGCTAGCTGCCCTGTGAGGCTAATATGAATCTGATTGGTTAAAGAAACAGAGCTATTTATTAAGGAGACTATGGTAAAAAAAAAAATAGCCAGCAGAACAGACTTTGTAAACCCTGGGCAGATTAGATTGACATGGCAGCACATAGAGGCTGAAATCTGATTGGACAAAAAATCTAACATACACATACATGTACTAGAAGCAGCTCAGTCAAGAGAAACACTACGAAATTAAGAGAATAAACTTTTGGGAATAAATTAATACAATTTCATGGAACAAATATTAGAATTTAGGTTGTAAATGTAGGTCAGTGCTTCTGATAGTGTTTAGGCCAGCAGAGAAGGCTTTGCTGGCCCTGACCGCCTGCCACTGTGTTTAAATATTCTACTGCTTTTGAAATGCAGAATGTTGCTGGTAGAGTAAACTTGGTGGATAACAGTTTTCTTTACAGTTCTTTACAGTTTTCTTTCTTTAGTTTTTTAAATGAATAAACACACCAAATGTAAGTCATGAATGCCTGTTTTTTTCCTGCTCTGATGAAAGTATTGTATTAATGAGATTTTAAATGTACCTTCGATCATAATATGAAGAGAAATCATAAATACCCTTTTGTCCTTTTAAATTATTATTTCATTTTTAAACCTTGCACGTGGTTGAAAGTCTGGCTCACAACAAAGGCTGTTTTTTTGGCCAGTTCTGACACCAAATTCCCTATGAAGTCTCTGGATCTCATCAATGACACTGGCACTTTAATAATAGATTACTTCAATATCACCTATTTTCACCTACTTTTTAGGGAGAAAAAAGGTCTGGTTTCCCAACTGTCAGCAGTGGTATATTAATAGTATAGGACAAGTTCATAGAAAAGTTAAAAGCCAAGAATTGGTTTTTGCATACTGCCTAATTTTTGAAAGACAGACAAGCCAATGGAAACATTTTAAGCTTTAAAAACACCCAGGCAGCAGAGACATAAATGAGAAATCCAGTCTTTTGTAATTGTCTTTAAAAAAATTTCAGTCTGTAAGTTGTGACATCTTGAGAAAATTACTTAGACAGGTTGTTTTTTTTAGCCGAGTAAAAGTTTTTGAAGCTTAATTGGACAGGGATTTTATGATGTACTACTGGAGTGCATTGATCATGGAACTCTTCTCTTGAGTTGTCAGAGGGCAAGTTTGATGGGACTACCAAAGAAGGGAGACCTTGTAAATGTACAGAATGCTGTTACTCTATGTTGACTATAAAACATTGTCAAAGGCTTCAATCAACAGACTAAATCACTTCATGTATATATTTTTAAAGAAAAGCTTTTTTCTGGGTACAAGACACTGTGACTGTTCTTGATGTACTATTCCAGTATGATCACAATGAATGGCTTTTTAATAAGAAGCATTTCTGTCACCAGGGGCATATGCCAAGGGCTATTAAATGCTATTTGAAGCAAACCCTTATTGTGTTAGACCCCATTTTCAATGCAATATTATTTGATTTCCTGCATAAGAGTTTTTTTAAATCAGAAATATATGTCAGGTTAAACTTGTGTTTAAACTTTTTCCAGTAGCTTCTGGTTGAAGGCACTTGGACGTTACTAGGTAACAGGCAGATAAAAGAACCATGCTAACCTACAGCAGTGTCGATGGGACAAAGAGGGTTTCAAAGCTCTTGAATGTTCTTTAAAAAAGGAGTGGTAGACAGAGTGAAATGGAGTCTTTAGAGATGAGGTGGATATGCCCAAAACTATTTATATCTGACAGTGATTGAATAAGAACCAGGACTTACTCATGTGCAATGATTTCGACACACCAGGACCTTGGTTCAGAAAGTTTTCAGACCCCATCTCTTTCATATTTTGTGGCAGGCTTTTGACTAAAACTAAAAAAACACATTGACATGAGCATTTAGACTCTGTGCTATGAAATTTAGCTCAGGTGCATCCCATTTTTCTGGATCATCTTTGAGGCGATTATACAGTCCAGCTGAGTTTGGACTTTTTAACATTTGATTTAACATTATTTGGAAAGAAAACACGTGTCTATATAAGGTCTTAAAAATGTCCATCAGAGCAAAATAAACCATGAGAATTGAAAGACAGGGCTTTGTTGATGTACAGATCTGAAGAAAGCTACAAATATTTCTGCTGCATTTAAAGTCATGGGAGAAGTTGAGAAACTTGCAGAAGGTCAAACATCACTGCAACACTCCACTGATCTTGAATTTATTAAATTTAAATCATTTTGGCATAAGGCTGCATCATAACAATATGTGAAAAATTAAGGGGTCTAAATATTAAATACTGTAGGTCATGATTAACAGATGTTATTTTAATGAAGACATATGTTAGATAAACACAAATGTTTGGAAAATAGATGACAGTCAGGCTCAAACATTTATTAAAAAATATATACAAAGGTATGTTCCAATAAGCTAAAACATAACCATTTAATATGAAGCAAATAACACTGCTTTTCTCATTATATCGATGCATGTCAAGGTCTGGGTACATCAGTTGTTTTTCAAATTGGTAGTTCTCACTGTTATTGTGTATACTGTTGAAGAAGTTGTCAGGCATGAAATCCCGAGTGACTTTGACAAGTGTAATTCGTTGTGGCCGAAGACTGAGTGAAATAATCTCTGAAATGACAAGGCATGTAGGATGTTCCCACTCACCAGTGGTGAATAAATAACTGAGGACCAAAAGGAGGACCAAACCCAAGCCAATGAGCCAAGATGTCCAAGGCCTATTGATGTGTGTGCCCATGCTCTTCACCATTGAAAATGGCCAAAATGTGCATTGCATGCTTTGGAGTGGGACCTTGTAGCAATGGAGGAAGGTTTGATGAGTTCCCTTTCAGGAACTCGAGCTGCGTCAAAAACACTTTGGGAACGCCTCGCGGTGTTCATGGTCTGAATCACATCTAAAATCCGGCCAATAGGTAAGTCATGACATCATTGACAGGCGACATCATGTAAACCAGAAAGCTACAAAGTGGGTAAGCGATGGTAGCGGTTACCTTTTTGTTTAGGCTCCTCCTGGCCTGTTCAGGCGACGCTGTAGGTAAGGGCGATCGCCGACAGGTTCTGGGGGCCCAAGGACCCTAGATGACACTCTAAGCTTAAATCGAAGGGGTCGGCCAACCTGAGGATGGTCCTCTCCTCGAACAAACGGGCAGTGGTGCAGCGGCCCTGACAATCCGAGCGACCTATTTCAGGGGGGGTTACACCTCCTTATACGGTACCTGTACCTCCTTGACACCACCAGGAGGCCAGACCACAAAATAGGAGAGCTATGAAGGCCCCAAAGGCTGCAGGGCATTGCTCCAGTCGCTCTGGGAAGGTCAGAGACCAGACTCTAGTTCCCCTAAGAGATTTCCTGGCAGCTTAGGAAGGCATGCCAGATGTATCTCAGTGGGTCCTGCACACAGTAAAGAGGGGTTACTCGATTCAGTTTGGGTGCTCTCCTTACCGGGTTAATGGGTTGTGCCCCACCATGGTGGGACACAAGCAGGCACTGGTCCTGGAACAGAAAGTGCGCACCCTCCTAAGGAAAGGGGCCATCGGGGTGGTTCCTTTCTTAGTCAGAGAGTCAGGCTACTACAACCAGTACTTTGATGTTCCGAAGAAGGATGGCAGAATGCGGCCGATCCTAGATCTGCTCCCCTTGAACCGCTCACTCGTGAGGCTCAGGTTCTGGATGCTCACTCTCAGGGAGATCCTTTCTCAGATCAAGTCTCTGAGGACTGGTTTGTCACCATAGATCTAAGGGACGCCTATTTCCACATAGCAATTCTTCCTACTCACAGGAGGTTCCTGAGGTTTGCTTTCAGGGGTGAAGCTTACCAATATCGGGTCCTCCCGTTCAGCCTAGCACCTCACCCCACACCTTCACCAAGTGCATGAATGCGGCTCTAGCCCCGCTATGGCTTCAGGGCAACCACATTCTAAATTTTATTAACAATTGGTTGGTATTAGCTCGATCACAGCTTTTGGTGATCCGGCATCAAGATGTCATTCGAGCCCACATGAAGGAATTCGGGTTAAGACTAAATGCGGAAAAGATTTTGCTTTCTCCAGTACAGAGAACCACCTTCTTGGGCATAGTGTGGGACTCGACTGTGTTGCGGGCACAATTGTCTCCTGCCCGGATCAAAGTCATCCTCATTGCAGTCAAGAGAGTAAAAGCAGGCCAGTCACTTACTGTGAAGCAGTTCCAGATGCTGCTCATGGTGGCAGTGTCCAGTGTGATCCCACTTAGCCTCCTCCATTTGAGACCCAGTGGTGGCTCAGAGACAGAGGGTTCTCCAGAAAGGGCGAACGTCCTGTTCCGTACTATCAAGATCTTGCGTAAAGCCCTTCAAGCCTTAGAAGTATGGAAAGAACCTACTTTCCTGTCTCAAGTCCACGGCCTGGGAGCTCCTTGTCATCACGTAACACTAACGATGGATGCATCCCTCACGGGGTGGGGAGCAGTCACGAGTGGGGGTTGTATGCCACTAAATGGCATCTGTTCACCACGTGGTGTGAGCACCACCAGTTGGATCCAGTCAACTGCCTGGTTGGTTCAGTTCTGGAGTTCTTGCAGGAACAGTTTGCCACAGGATTGGCTCCATCAACCCTGAAGGTTTACTGTCCGCTATCACAGCTTATTGTACCCCACCAGCGGGGCAGTCGCTGGGGACACACCCCCTCGTGACACATTTCCTACACAGCACCCAGAGGATGAGGCCCAGGATACGACCCTGAGTGCCTGTGTGGGACTTGGCCATTGTGCTGGCGGCTCTATCTGAGCCCCACTCTGAGCCTATGGCCGAGGTGGCTTTTAGGTATCTG
Source organism: Silurus meridionalis (assembly GCF_014805685.1). Taxonomy (NCBI): domain Eukaryota; kingdom Metazoa; phylum Chordata; class Actinopteri; order Siluriformes; family Siluridae; genus Silurus; species Silurus meridionalis. The sequence continues at coordinate 14,665,350 of NC_060884.1, read as the reverse complement.
TCGGTTTCTTACCTTGGGAGGGTCAGGAACCTACAGGCTCTTTCAGTGGCCCCGTCTCTCCTGGAGTTTGCTCCTGGCATGGCCAGCGCTTTTCTCTACTCTAAATAGGGGTATGTGCCTAAGGTGCCTGCGGCTCCCTCACGACCTGTCGTTTTGCAGGCATTCTGCCCTCCTCCTTTCCTAGCCCCCAACCAGGAAAAGGATGAGTCCATGTAGGGAGTTGGAGCAACTAATTTGTCTGCTATGGCCCTCATAGGAAAGGCATTCCAGCTAATAAGCAGGCGCTCAGAGCCTTTGGAGTCAAGGCTCATTCCACCCGGGGTATGGCGCTCTCTACGGCCTGGTCTGTTGGAGTTTCTCTCCAGCTTAACTTTGTCAGGTTATACAACCTCAACATCAGAGCCACTCCTGGCTCCTCTGTCCTGCATGCCGGTTGTGCTCAGACATACTAGGCAGAGACTGGTCAGTATGGCATGATTGGACACTCGTTCCCAAAGCGTTTTTGACACAGCCCGAGTTCCTGAAAGTGAACGTCACTAGGTTAACCCTAGTTCCCTGAGGAAACAAAAGCTGTGTCAACAGGCTATACTCCCTGCATCCCTGCAGCACTTAACTTATCCTTTTTTAGAAGCTAATGTTGTTACATCGCTCACCCATTTTGTAGCTTCCTGGTTTACGCAACGTCGCCCGCCAATGACGTCATGACTTGCCTATTGGCTGGATTTCACACGTGATTCAGAGTGTTAACAACGCGAGGCGTTCCCAAAGCGTTTTTGACGCAGCTCTCGTTCCCTTAGGGAACTAGCAGTGCATATGTAACCTAGTGACGTTCTGTTTTCTGTTTCATCACTTGAATGACTGGGTTTGAATGCACCTTTCGTCTGGGGAAGCAATGGCACCAGATAGCACTGTCGGAAAAAAAAAAAGACACTGGGAAGAATCTGGGGGAGCACTTCATTTCTTCATGTCTTAGAGTGCCTGATCTGTGTCTGTGACATGTGGATAACCAGGAAAACAGATCTGAAAATGCCTGTGCATCGACACTCCCCATCCAACCTGATAGAGCTTGAGAGGTTCTGCAAAGAAAAATAGGAGAAACTGCCCCAAAATAATTGTGTCAAGCGTGTAGCATCACACTCAAAAAAGACTTGATGTCGTAATTGGTGTCAAAGGTGTTTCAACAAAGTATTGAGCAAAGACTGTGAATACTTATGTTCGTGTGATTTTAAGTTTTTTATATGTAATACATTTGCAAAGAAATCAAACAAGCTTTTTTTAAATTGTCATTATTGGGTATTGTTTGTATAATTTTGAGGAAAGTAATGAATTTAATCCATTTTAAAATAAGAATGTAACAACAAAATGTGAAAAAAGTAAATGACTGTGAATACTTTCCGTATGCACTGTATATTTATACAATCTATGTTTACACTGGACTCTAAATGTAAACATGTATTGTTTTCACTGGCCAGGGCAAACCAAACCCCTTTATTTTATTACTTGTAGAATCATGCATTATAACAGAACTTACACATTACCAGCAAAAGGGAAATACAGCACAGCTCAAAATGTAATAGGGTGCAAGAGAAGAAATTGTGTCCGTTAATGATTGTGATAACCTTGTCTTGTTGTGTGGGTGAGTGTTTTGGTGAGTGTACACATGCGCTCGCACACACGCGCACACACTTTTACAGGGTTTGTGGACAACTCTATTCAGATTTCTTTTACACATTTATGTTCCTCAGATTGCATCAGATTTCACTGTACTATAGGCAGTGGTCAAAGATGCAGCGAAGTCTCAATTCAGAAGCTATTTTTCATAGCTTTTTAATTTCTGAGTCACATTTACCAGTATCAAGTTATAAAGAGTTCAGTTTTATTCTGAGTTAAGCACACATGCCAGTTGACAGCTAAAAGGCAGTTGTACAGTATATCAAAAGGCATAGGTGATGCATCACTGGATAGCAATGCACTGTAATTTATGAATATAAACCTATCAGATGTATGAGATGCTTTCTGGAATTTTGGAATTTAATTTGCAGTTTGGAACAGTATCCCCTACCTCTTTCCCCAGTTTCACTTGCACTTTTCAGGGGAACTTGAGATGTTAAAGCCATAGAAACACGTTGCCTTTGGCAGTAGCACTGACAAGCTGCTCAGCTGCTGCCAAATCTTTCAGTAAAGAGTGACATACAATTTTACCAGCCTCTGATTGTATATTAGATATCAAATTGCAGGCTACATTGCAGGTAAATTGAACGGAAGGGTATCATGTCCCACATATACTGTTAAGTAAGATATGAGCTGTAATGTCTTTATATAAGAAGTAATGTTGTTTAATATACATACTTAATTACTCCCCCATACACACACAAACACACACACACAGAAACGGTGCTGTTCTATTTAATGTTGTTGCCTGTAAAAAATAAAAATAAAAAACATTTTGTGATCCCAAATGTGTTGAATTTACATCAAACATCATTAACACATTTGTACCTTTTCTGCAAAACAAAAAACAGAGTATTTAGCCTTTCTGGAGAAGGTGAGGCAGGTACTCAAGAGAATATCTCCTGCCAACACCTTCGTGGTACTTAGGGAATTGACTGTTCATGTTGGGCATTGATAGAAATACCTATAGGGGTACAATTTGGAGGAATGGCCTACCAAATCTAAACTCACATAGTGAAAATGTGCAAGCCATAGATTGTCAATAACAAACAATTTGTTCAGACAAACAGTTACTTACAAGAGCACTTAGGATAAAGGTAAAAAATGATACCTGATTGTATCATTGAGATGGTGACCATGATATTTTACACTCTGGTCAATAGGGCAAATGCTGCAAATCAAAGGGGGTCAAGCACCTAATGTTGAATTAAATTTTAATAGCCTCTGAAAGGGTAGGGATGAGCCCACAAACAAGCTCTTCTAAACAAATGCTCAGGAACATTTTCTTTTACTGGCGATATTGTTAAATGCTTGGAAACAAGACTTAAAGGATCACCTTAACCCAGTGAGCATGCCCTTTCTGAAGTTGGCAAGTACAAGAAATCTCTCCTGATTTGGAATCTATGTAATTGAAATTGCTATGGCTGTTAGCAACCTCCTAGACACAAAACAGATTAAGAGAAATGAGACCCATGGAGTGGCACTGATGTCAAGGTTATAAAACCTGACAAGGTCAGGGGGATAGACCAGCCCACAGCATTACAGATGTCATGGAGGGAAACTCCAGAGGACACAGGCTGCCCAGGTGCTTGTTCAGTCTCTTGTCATTTCGAGACTGGACTACTGCAACTCTCTGCTGGCAGGTCTTCCTCTAAATGATATGCGTCGAGTGCAAATAATCCAAAACGACTTGTGTTCAATCTCCCAAACCACCCCACTGCTGTGCTTCCTTCACTGGCTTCGAGTAGCTGCACGTATTAGATTCAAAACACTGATGCTTACCTACAATGCCAAAAATAGACCACCACCATTACCGGTAACGCGTTACTATTGACAGTAGCTAATACTGTAACGCGTTACTTTTAAAATTAAAGTAACTCCATTACCGTTACCGTATGGTGCGTTACTCGTTACTTTTTTAAATGAATTAATTTCGGCTGAAGTGTAGACTACAGTAGCGACGCATTGTAGGATTGGTGGATGAACCACTGTAAACAGGAAGAAGACGCATTGTAGGATTGGTGGATTACCCTCTGTATACACGAAGACGACGCACTGTGGCCGTGTCTCCCTTTATTCAGGTCTGTGCGGCAGTAATGGCGAGTCGAGGCGAGAGCAAGACGAGTTTCTCAAAGTGGAAATATGCTCATTATTTCACTTTAGTTGAGTATAAAGGCAAAAACTGTCAAATGTAAGCTGTGTCTTTTTGGTTCGAAGCTCGTATCTACTGCGATAAACAGCAACTCCAATCTGCTGACGCTCCTTCAGAATCTTCATGCCTCGACGGAGCTAGAAGCTAGAAGCTAACCGCTAACCCGGTGTTCTACATCGTTGATAGTTTTCATACTTTAGCTGTGAAAGGAACATGTTTAAGAGCTCAACACAACAGCAGAAGCCACTTTAGTTTTTAATTGTGAATATATTATTCAGCTTGTTTTGTTATTTATTTCAGAAATCCTTGTGATATATTCAGTTTGTGCTGGTCTGATTAAAATAAAATAGTGTTTAAAAATTACTTTGTGTTTAAGTCAGTTTTGTGTTTGTATAGACCATAACACATAAAAGGGCATTAATGGAAACATTAAAGAAGCTTCTTTAAACATGTAACTAAAAAGTTACTTTTAACAGTAACGCGTTACTTTGTGGTGTAAGTAATGAACAAAGTAACTGAGTTACAATTTGAAAGAAGTAACGAGTAACTGTAACTAGTTAAAATTTTTTAGTAATGAGCACAACACTGCTCATCACACCTCGCACTGCACCACGCTATCTGAGATCCTCCAGCACTGCTCGACTGGTACCACCTTCTCTCGGAATGAGAGGTATGAGAAGTATACTTCAAGGCTCTTCTCTGTTCTGGCACAGAGTTAGTGGAATTAACTTCCTCTAGATGTCCATACAGTGGAATCCCTGGCTATCTTTAGGCAACGGTTGAAGACCTACCTCTTCCTGAAACAATTAAATTGGCACTTTCTAAGTTTGCTTTATATTAAGATTGTAATCTAGCATACCAGTGTAGATTTATTTATTTCTAGAGACCCATACACTGAACATGCGCCATCTAGTGGCATACAACCTTCTCGTGGAGGGAGAATGGTCTCTACCACTTTGGTGGAGAGAGCGAAATCTCGGAGCTGTGCCCCTCAAGGGCCACAGCCGTAGTGTCCACAACTCTGGGCGGTGGTGATCTATTGTGCCCCCTGCCTGTGAGAAAATACCTCCTGAGAGGAATCTCTCAAGGAGGGTGTTCAAGAAGGGCTACCAGGTACAGGAACAATGGTCTGCCTGGCCACCGTGGTGCCACCGGTACTCCATCCCAGGGGAACTCTCTCCAGAACTCCTGGAAAAAGCGTGATGGGCGGAGGCGTACAGGAAAAGCCTTTGCTATGCCTGAGACATGGCGTTCAGGCCTAGAGGTTCTGGAGTCTGTGCCACCACATGAGTGTAGCCAATTTAGCTTGCAAAAAGGGGTTATAAGTACTCCTGAATATTTTAATTAAGTTGTTAAATTGACGGTAATGGAACGGTAATTATTTGGTCTTTTCTTCACCAAACAGACAGTATAATATTTTATTAATTCTATAAAAGCGGTATCTCCCTGGCCAAGAGAAACGTGACCCCCCTTTACTTTATACCGTACAATTAATAGAGCATGTAGTTCAGATCGAATGTTGCAGGAATGTGAGCGGCACTCAGAGACAATCACTTATGAAAAATACGCCGTTTAATGAATGAGACAAAACACAACATAAAACTAATTACACAAACATACAAAAGAAATAAAGAAAATAAAAATAAACAAAAAAGTTAAAACGAGGAAAGGAGTAAGAGAAGGGAAAGAAGGGAAGAGAAGAAGAAAGGAAAGGAATAGCAAGCTTAATCTCTAAAATTTATCACACCCTAAACGAGAAATCATCAAATAATTCAAATTCACCTTAAAATGAAAGGGCTCAAACATAAACACGCATATAAATTGGTTGGTGAAACGGTTGCTTGCATTGGCTTGTGGCACAAGAGTCCAGATGCGGTAGACAAAGGAATCTTTGAAGAGTCGGTTATTAGGGAGTCAGATGTTCTTCCAGGTTCTCCTGAAGATCAGAGCAGTTGTTCTTGTTCTCAAGTCTTGTTGTTGTTCTTGAAGGTAAAGCTTGCCGGAAGATCTTAAAAGGGATTTGAGATCTCGTCTCAAGAGTCGCTGCTGGGCTGTTCTAAGTGTCCGAGCCTTTCCGATCGAGCCGAGTGAGCTAAGCGAGCTAAGCGAGCTTGACTTGACCGACCATTGATTAGTTGGGTTAAAGATGTTTTAAAGGTTCTGAACCCCACCTATCTTTGGGGGAATGGTCAGTGCTTTAGCCTGAAATTTAGGAGGGAGGAACTTCCTTTGTTTGTGCATTTGTGGGCTTTTCCGGGTTATACTTGCTTTGGAGAACTTAAAGTTTTATCCAAAGTGTATTAAGACAGTATGGTACATTTCATGATTAAATAAAAATGCACCATTGTTTGCAAAATAAGGAACAGATCATTTTGTGATCATTTTGATATTAGATATGGAAATCAAGGACAGCATTAAAACAGAGGTGCATTACATACCAGTTAACATTTAACATACTATTAACATACCAGTATTTAAGGTATAACTTTGTTAATACAGTGTTATATTCTGTTATATAAAATGCACCCTTGTTACGAAAGTAAAGAGCAGATAATTGTATATCAACTTTGACACCAAACCTTAAAGGAAAAGACAGCATTAAAACAGAGGTACATTAATATACCGGGACTAATATTTAAGGTATAACTTACGTTAGTACAATGTTATATTCTGGTATATAAAATGCACCCTTGTTAGGAAAGCAAAGAGCAGATAATTTTATATCAACCTTGACATCAGGCCTTGAAAAGAAAAGACAGCATTAAAGTGGAGGTACATTAACAAACCTTTAGAGTGTAACTATTGTTGAGGTAGAGTTAAACACTAGGTTTATTTAAAGGAGAAGATACATACAAGATGTATGTTTGTGTTATGTAATGTGGGACATTTTATTTATTATTTATTTAATAAAATAATGCTCCCTGGTGTGTGTATGTGTGTGTCTGCGTGTGTCACAAACAGACGTACTGGGGCCCTGTTTCAAGAGTGAATTGTTTGGTGTGTGTGTGTGTGTGTGTGTGTGTACTGTGTAAGGTATAGAGACTGGCTTGTGTTATTAGTTGAATGCTGCTTTGAAGTCAGCTGGAGAGATCAGAGTTTGTCCTGCTTTGTGTCTTCCGGGTTGGGGGTATGACACTTTGGTATACAAATCCCCAATAAAGGTGTAAGCCATGGTGCGCATCCTTTAAATAAAATGCAAATGTCAAGGGTTAAAAGGAATCCCTGGGACATGAAGTGTAAATGACCCGTGCCAGACGTTACATGAGAGTGGAGTCACCATTCCCCGGGCTTCAGCTCTTGCTTTTGAAAGAACATCTGCTCCCTCCTTGAGATAACCCGGAATATATAAGCTGCCCTCAAGGAGAGCAGCTTCCCCTGGGCCCACAAGAGGATTAGATGTGCCAGCTTATACAAAAGGCATAAGGGCAGATGCCCCTGGTGGTTGATATAAGAGACCACCGAGGTGTTGTCCGAATGGGCCAACACATGATGACCTCTGAGGTCCAGCAGGAAATGCTTTAGAGCTAGAAGCATGGCCAGCATTTCCAGACAGTTGATGTGCCACAGATGGGGCCCTCCCCAAAGACCTTGGGCGGAGCAGGCATTCATGACCACTCCTCAACCCGTAAGTTGTTGGTTGAGCGTTACATGACGACCATAAACTCCCAATATGGGGCCCTAAGACAGGAACCCGGGAACTCTCCAGACATCTAAGGCGCGTAGGGCTTACCATGTTCTGGGCACAGGTTTCAAATCACCACTGAAGGGGTCTCAAGTGCAGTAGGCCAAGTGGAGCCCCGTGTCACGGTTGCGGAGTGACTGAAGCAAAACTCCAGGGTAGTGAAGAAAAAGGTTTTACTGAAGTAGTAGCGCAACAGGTAAACAGAAATGCTGAACAAAAAGTAAATGGTTCTTCAGGGAGGAAGAACAGGGCGGTCTCTGGAGGTATAGAGACCGCGGTGGATATCCACAGGAAAGTGGAAGGTCGTGCAGCGAGGTCACAATGTTCATCTACATGAAATAGTAGAACTGACGGTGAGATCACTCCGTCTGATCCTCATGGCAGTACGACCGTAGGTAGCGCCCCCACTCCTGGATCTTCCTCTCGGTCTGCCCATTGGATTGAGGGTCGTAGCCGGATGACCGCCATGCCGAGAAGCCGGAAAAACGCCCTCCAGACGCTTGGCGTGAACTGCGGTCCGCGGTCCAACACTATCTCTTCCGGGAGACCGAAGTTCTGGAACACGTGCTGGAAGAGAGCTTCGGCGTTCTCCAGAGCGGTGGGCAGACCAGGGAGAGGTTTGAAGGCGGCAGGCTTTGGAGAATCGATCCACCGCCACGAGCACGCAGGTGTGACCTTCAGACCGTGGCAGGTCCGTAACAAAGTCAACGCCTAGGTGGGACCAGGGCCGTTCGGGGATCATCATCGGGACCAGCTTACCCACGGGTAGGTGGCGTGGGACCTTGGGCATGGCACAGGTCGGGCAGCCCTAGGCATAACGTGCCACATCCCTGTGCATGTTGGGCCACCAGAACCGGGCTTGGAGGAGAAGGAGGGTTCCCTGGGTGGCCGGTCCCGGGAGTGTCGTGGACGAAGTTCAACAATGCGGGACGGCAGGCTGTGGGGACGAACGTCCTGCCCTCCGGGCACCCGGGGGGTGCGGGCTCCTGGCTTGCGGCCGAGCGGATTTCCTCTTCTAGGTTCCACACGATGGGGCAGACGAACAGCTCGGGAGGAATGACTGGTTCTGGTTCGACAGGTTCATCCGGACCGTAGATGCGGGAGAGGGTGTCGGCCTTACCGTTCTTAGACCCCGGACGGTAGGTTAGGGTGTAGCTGAACCGGGTGAAGAACAGGGCCCATCGGGCTTGTCGGGGGTTTAGCCCTTTTGGCCTCTCTGAGGTATTGCAGGTTCTTGTGGTCCGTGATCACCACGAACGGATGCTTTGCTCCCTCTAGCCAGTGTCTCCACTCCTCGAGTGGCAGTTTAATGGCGAGGAGTTCCCGGTTCCCTAGGTCGTAGTTCTGTTCGGCAGGGGACAGTTTCTTCGAGAAGTAGGCACAAGGGTGAAGTCGAGCGGGGCTCCCGGAGTACTGGGAGAGGGTAGCCCCGACCCCGGTGGATGATGCGTCCACCTCCACGACAAAGGGACGTTCCAGTTTCGGGTGATTGAGTAGTGGAGCTGCGCAGAACCAATCCCGGAGCTTTCGGAATGCCTCTTCTGCCTCGGACGTCCAGGGCAGTTCTTTGGGTTTGCCCCTGAGGAGGGAGGTGAGCAGGGCTGTGACCTGACTGAAACCCCGTATGAAGCGCCGGTAGAAGTTCGCAAACCCTAGGAACCTCTGTAACTCCTTTACAGAGCGGGGGGGCGGCCATTCCCGCACCGCCTGCACTTTCTTCTTGTCCATTTGGATTCCCTTGACGCTGATCACATAGCCGAGGAACTGGACCCGGGTTTGGTGGAACTCGCACATAGGGAGGTTCAGATATAGCCGGTGCTTTCGCAGGAGCTCCAACACTTGGGTCACGTGGTTGTGTCGTCCGGGAGTAGACTAGAATGTCATCGATGTAGACGATTACGGATCGGTGTAGGAGTGGCCTGAACACCTCATTCATGAAGCCCTGGAACACAGCCGGCGAGTTGGAAAGGCCGTACGGCATGACCTCCGGTACCCGAGCTCCGATGAGCTCCCGAAGAAGCTCCGCGTTTGCACCCGGCTGAGGATCTGGCTCCATCGGTAAGGCTGCGTGGTTCTTTCTTTACTCCTTCTGTTTGGTTGGTCAGTTCTTCTGTCACGGTTGCGGAGTGACTGAAGCAAAACTCCAGGGTAGTAAAGAAAAGGGTTTTACTGAAGTGGTAGCGCAACAGGTAAACAAACAGAAATGCTGAACAAAAAGTAAACGGTCTCTGGAGGTATAGAGACCGCGGTGGATATCCACAGGAAAGTGGAAGGTCGTGTAGCGAGGTCACAATGTTCATCTACATGAAATAGTAGAACTGACGGTGAGTGAGAGCAGGAGAGGGGTTTATGTAGGGCTGTAGTTAACGAGCCGCAGGTGCCGATACTTAGTATGATGGGAACAGACTACGTGTGTGTGTGGAGCTGAGGGATGGCGTGGCAGGCTGTCCCCTGACACCATGTTGGATTCTGCTGCCATTAACCATAGCAGTCTCAAACTGTTTGATAGTGGGTAACTGTCCTTCTCTGACCCTCTTAACGGCTGTATGGATGGACGTGATGCAGACAGGAGACAGCTGCACACGCATAAGAGTCAAATCCCACATGATGCCTAAGTAAGTGGTTGTCTGTAATGGAGAAAGAAAACTCTTTTTGTGGTTCAGCCTTAACCGCATTTCCTTCATGTGAGCGGGAACAACATCTTGATGCCGGACTGCTAAGTGCTCTGATTTAGCTAAAATCAACCAATCGTCTATATAGTTTAAGATGACCCGTGCCAGACGTTACATGAGAGTGGAGTCACCATTCCCCGGGCTTCAGCTCTTGCTTTTGAAAGAACATCTGCTTCCTCCTTGAGATACTCTGAAATCTCAGAGAGACCAGGGCTGCATGCACACTCTTTGTGAAAGACGCTGAAGTGAACCTGATTCACTAATTTGAGACAAGACCTGTTTCAGGGTCAGCTTCTCGAACCTGAGCATCATTAGTGAACGGTTCAGATGATGTAGATCTAGAATAGGATGCAACCCCCTGTCCTTTTTGGGAACTATGAAGTACTGTCTAATTGAGGGACACCTATAATCATTTACCTTGTCATTTGTTTTGGAGAGTACTTTAGCCATACAGGGTCACTGCATTGTGTATTTTTATAATTGCTGTTAGTTATGTTTGCATGCTTTTTTTTTAAAGCAAAATTGCTTAAGGTGAATGTGAATGAATGTCTATCTTGTCTACATTTGTTTTTATGCACACAGTATCAAGGTGCAAATTATTATTCCAAATTGTGCAATTAAGATATCTTTAATTTGCTTAATTGATAATTAAGGAATCTAGCATGGAGGACTAGAGTTAACAACCCTGTCGCTTGAAGGTGATTTCATCACGGTACCATCCAAAGCAGAGTATATAAGAATAAGCATCTGAAAAAGTATGAAAGTCCATTATTTTCTATTTCTATTACCTTTTTTCCCTTTCCTGATCTTTTTGAAAAATCATATTCAAACTGAGTATGAGATTGACAAATGGCTTGGGTTATCAACAGGTGTCATAAAGCTATCGTGGTGAAGCAGGAGTTTCAAGTTAAGCTCTTACTTTCTAGTCTATGCTTACCTATAGTCAGAAATTGGAAGTAGTAATAGAACAAGGTCTCAAGTACAGACAGCACAAATGAGGATCTTTCATTGAGCTGCTCTCTATGATACAATGAGGAGCTCAACAGTCGAGAAGGAAGTAGACCTGCTGCTCCTCGAAATTGAGGGGAACCTGTTAAAGTGCTACCTTATAAGAGTGAGCTGCACTAGCTAAAGCGATAGACATGGCCTGCTGGTAAGACCCCAGGGTTAGACCCAGGAGCTCCCGAAGGAACTATATCTTAGAGTTGGCCTAAGAACATGTAGGCAGGAGGAATATATTGCCTGGGGATATTCTGAATGCACATTCTAATTCTGTTGCCACCTTTGCCCCAACACAATTGACTCTGACTTACCTTCGTTTTAAAAATAAAAAAAACCTCTTAATTATTTGTCACCATGCCCCTAGAGTCCTATATTACAGGATGGAAATGCATTCAAGAGATTTAATAATACAACACACTATATTGAAAATTTACCAGAATATATACTCAAACATCCCACATATTGCATTGTTTCTTTGCTGCTCACATGCTAAGATCTGTAGAAATCAGAATAAGTGCTTTTTCAATATATTTCATGGCTGACAGGATATTTGGCAATTCTCACATCTGGTGAGCCTGCAGCAGATGTGCAGCATCTCTCTAAGCTGCTGAAATCCCTTTCCTTAATATCTTAGCCTCATATGACTATTTAAGTTTATCCCAAAACTGCATGCATCAGTGGAGTGGAATTAAGCTTACTGAACCAGAATCAGTATTAATGTATCTAATATGCAATATGTTATAATGAATAAATAAGGGCCATGAATTTGCACTGGTTTCATACATGACAACCTTTGCATAAGGTCATGTGAAAAAGGAAGTAGGCCCTCTATTAATTTTATGGTTTTACATATAAGGACATAACAAAAAATCATCTGGTCCTTTTCAGGTCATAAAAAATTAGGTAAATACCTCAGATGAACACCAAAACATGACAAATAACACCATGTAATTTTTCCTTTGAACTAAAGCAATGTTGTAAAGAACAGTGAGCTAAAATTCCTACACAATGATGTGAAAAACTTTTGCTGATAAAGGTGGTTCCCTTTCAGGAACTTGAGCTGCATCGAAACGCTTTGGGAACGTGCCTGAGTGTTCACTCTGAAATAATCTGTGTAATCAGTCAAAAATTGGACGCTGGCCGTCACCGGTGAGGTGACGTCACGACCAGGAGTATTGTTGTTCAGAAAGCGCTTTGTGTGTTGTGTTGTCTGTCAGATTGTTTTAAAAAAAAAAAAAAGGGAGATATATATATATATTTCCCGGGAGCGTAGCATGCTAGTCGGTTCTCTAGAGATCCGGCTGCATGTCAATGACATCGCTCCATTTCCGAGCGGCACTCTCCGAGGAGAGAGCTCACGTCTCGGGTTCTGCCCTGCTCTCGCTGAGGCGGAGCGGTGTGGCAGTTCATGGGCTTGCAAATGATCCTCACAGAGGGTTTTAAGACGGGCTTGTCCCTTTCTCCTACCTCACCTGCTTGGTCCAGCACTCGCTTGCCGGCTCGGAAGCACGCCTTTCGGCGGATTCTTCCTCCTGCGACGAGAGCATTAGCTCTGCCTCTCTTTCTCTGGGGGTGTTTGCGAGCTAGGCTCATTGAGCTATGGAGTTGGGGGCGGAGCGAGGTCGCTTCCAGAGGATGCGGCTGCCCACATTCTGCGCACTTTTGGCGCAGATTCTCTGCACATTCTATTCTGCTCGCATTTTCTGTGCGATCGCTCCACTCCTGGAGAGCACTCCTCCAGGGGGTGCTCTCACTCCTCATAGTAAAATATAATAGTAATAATAATAATAATAATAATAAATTATTATTATTATTATTATTATTATTATTACATATATTTATATATATTTATATATGTAAGCCCTGGCCGTGCTACAAGAATAAAAAGAAGAAAAATTAATAAATAAATAACTTGGCCGGCTCATGAGCAGAAAGTCCCTCCGTCCAGCTGGACGAGCACTTTTTCTGACACCAGGTCGCAACCTCCATGTCGGGATTTTCCCATTCTTTCCAGACCTGTACACTAAGTGTCATGGTCATAGGCATGGCCCCTTCAGCCCCTACAAAATTGTATTCACACGTTATGGGGCGGAAAGTACACATTTATGGAGCAAAGCTGCGGGTTGCAGAGACGCTTGCAAGCTATCTCTCTCCCTGGATAGCTTCCTCCCTCGTCTCCCATCGGGAGGTGCAGAAACGCAGTGTCGCGACTCTCTCTCCCCCTGTGAGGGATGATTGGTTGATCCTAGCTCAGTCTGAGCAGTTGGCAGTCCGGCATCGAGGTGTCGTTGCCTTGTACTTGTACATGTGTAATGAAAATAAAGTTGAATCTAATCTAATCTTATCGTTCTCGCCCACATGAAGGCCTTGGGGTTTCGGCTGCACGCCTGGGAAGAGTGTGCTTTCTCCATTACTTAGAACCACCTATCTCGGTGTCATATGGGATTTAACTACTTTGTGTGCGCAGCTTTCCCCTGCCCGCATTGTAGCCATCCTTACTGCCGTCAGGGAGGTCAGAGAAGGGCAGCCTCTCACTTCGAGCAGTTCCAGACACTGCTAGGGCTTATGGCAGCTGCGTCCAGTGTGATTCCACTTGGCCTGCTGTGCATTAGACTCCTTCAGTGGTGGCTCAGGACTCACGAGTTCTCATGGAGGGGCAACCCCCTCCGCACTATCAAGGTCACGTGGCGATGCCTACGAGCCCCTCAGGGGGCACAGCTCCGAGGTTCTGGTCTCTCCACTGAGGTGGTAGAGACCATTCTCCACTCCAGAGCTCCGAGGAGGTCATATGCCGCCAGGTGGCATCTGTTCTGCTCGTGGTGTGAGCGCCACCAGCTGGATCCAGTCCACTGCCCGGTTGGTTCAGTGCTGGAATTCCTTCAGGGACGGTTCACCAGGGGTTGGCCCTGTCTACCCTAGAAGTCTACGCGTCTGCCATTTTGGCCTATCATGCGACCGTGGCCAGGCCATCTTTGGGCGAGACCCGGAGGTAACGCGTTTTCTCCGCAGCACCCGGAGGCTGAGGCCCCCAGTGCAACCTAGAGTGCCTTGGTGGGACCTGGCCGTTGTTTTGGGGGCTCTTTCTGAACCCCCCTTCGAGCCTTTAGCTGAGGCATTTTGGAGGTGCATTTCAATCAAGACCATGTTCTTGTTGGCCATCTGCTCTATCAAAGGAGTAGGGGACCTGCAGGCCCTGTCTGTTGCCCCCCCTTTCTGGAGTTTACCCCAGGTATGGCTGGTGCCTTCCTGTACCCCTGTACAGGGGGTTACATCCCCAAGGTGCCCTCGGTTGTCCCACGACCCATAAGATTACAGGCATTCTATCCTTCTCCGTTCCCCAGAACAGGAGAAACTGAACCGGCTTTGTCCGGTGCGCGAACTGGACACCTATGTCCACAGGACGGGTGCTTGGAGAAGGACCAATCAGCTGCTCGTCTGCTACAGCCCTCCCAAGAGAGGCCTCCTTGCTAATAAGCAGGCTCTGAGCAGGTGGAGTGTTGATGCGATCACATCTTATGAGACCTCAGTGCCGCTCCTGGCCCCATAATTCTTCTCTAGCTGTGGTGACAGAAACACACACTAGGCAGGGACTGATCAGTCTGCTGTGATTGGACACTCGTTCCCAAAGCGGTTCGACGCAGCTCAAGTTCCTGAAAGGGAATGTCTCTAAGGGACAGTCTAAAAACTTTCAACTTTATCCTCTGGTGAAGTCCTTTTTTCTGGTAGCATTGCATTTAGCATCACTGTCTTGATACGTGATGAATTTCTGTCAGCCAGCGGCGCGCGCATGTCCGGTTCTTTCATTTCCGCAGCTCCCACTTCCACTTCCGTGTTAGGGCGGACTCGCAACTGTCCCGGCCGCCATTTTGTCGTTGCATGAATGGACGCGGATTCCTCGCGTTCACTGCCAGATTGTCTTGTCGGCTTCCTGATCCTTTTGAGACTTTCCTGCCCCCTTGTTTTGCTTTCCGTATCCTTTGGTTACGGTTTTGGATCTTCCGGTTTTGCTCGAATTTGCTTTTGCCGCCGGTCACGTTTTTTTTTTTTTTCTTTCTTGTTTTTTACTCTCCCTGGTTCCCTCTCTTGGCCATTCCCCGCTCTGCGCTTTGGTCGTATGTTCTCAGACACTTTGTTTTTGTGCATTTTTCTTACGTGGACTATTAAGCATGTGGTCATAAGTTTTTTTGACACTGTTTTTGTGTTTTTTTCTTATGTGAATTATCCAGCATGTGGTCGTAAGTTTTCGGACACTGTTTTTTACATGCACTACTCAGCCTGTGGTTTACTCTGGGTTTTGCCTGCATTTGTTTTTTGTGAATAAAGACGTTGAATATATACATCGCTGGTGTCCTGCATTTGGGTCCAACTACCCGCACCCTGACAGTACGATCTGGCACGATATTGAACCCAGCGGACACTCTCCTCTCTGGTGCAGATCACCACCTCCCATCACCAAAAGATACAGGAACTGTCAAATGCAATTTGTGAATTGGCCTTTCAGCGCAACCAAGCCCCTGTTGCTCAGGCCTCTGTTTCAGAAAACCCCACTGCTTATCCCCATACATCAGCAACCCCTGAGTGCTTTGCGGGACAACTGGGGGAGTGCAGGCTGTTACTGTTGAACTGCGAGATAACTTTTCAGCTTCAGCTATCGTCTTTTCCGGATGAACTTACCAAGGTGGCCTATGTGATCTCCCTACTTTCGGGTGAAGCCAAACAGTGGGCCACAGCAGAGTGGGAACGTCAGTCCTCGGTCTGTGCCTCCTACCGTGCATTTTCAGAGGAGCTACGCCAGATCTTTGACTCAGCTACCCCCATGCAGGATGCCGTCCAGTCCTTGTTCCAGACCACTCAAGACAGGCGATACGTAGCCGAATACGGCACAGATTTTCGCACCACCACGGCAGAGAGTGGGTGGGATTCCACTGCTCTCTATGATGCTTTCATCCGGGGACTTAACGCTGAGATCAAGAATGAGCTTGCAGACCGTGATCTCCCAGAGGGCCTGGATGCCCTGATCAACCTAGCCACCTAAATCGACCGGCGGATGAGGGAGTTCTGCGCTGAGTGGGGTGCCTTAGACCCTGGCAGCCCGGTCCATCTCCTGACCCACCTCGCTTCCATACTTCACCAACCCTGCCTCCACAGCCCATGGAGATTGGCCGCCACCACCTCTCCTCTAGCGAGAAGGAGAGGCGTTGCTCTCACTGACTCTGCCTGTATTGTGGCAAGGCAGGGCACATGGCCGCCACCTGTATTTGTTTTTTTTTGTGAATAAAGACATTGAATATATACTGTACCTCACTGGCATCCTGCATTTGGGTCCAACTACCCGCACCCTGACAATTTTATCCAGATTAAATTTGATTTGTGCACAGTCTGGAAGAATGTTTTTATAGATTTTTAAATTAATTGATTTCTGCTTCAGTAATCATGAGTTGCATGATGATTGAAGCAGACACTACCTTCACACTAAGACACTACCTGCACTATGCTCGTATGATGAACTTGGACTCATGAACTCATGAGCAGATATAGTCTTTCTATGTATTTTGGTCTTTCCATCATTTTGTATGTGGTTACATTTGGTTCTATAACTTTTGGGAATCATCACTGTATTTCCTTGCAAATTTCCCTCTGGATATTCCGACTGGCTACTGATAAGTTGATTGTACAATTCTTTATTTTTCCAGGTTATTCAAAATAGTTTAGTTTCCCCTATAGATAGCTCACTTCTCATCCAGTTAATTTATAATAATTAATTCAGTCTTCACATACAAAAGCCAGGGATCAAACAAGGGTAGACATTCACAGCTACTGTTTCAAACAAAAGGCATCATATTCTATGCTATGTAACACATTTATATGTAAATATCATGAATCTCAGTGTATATCTTTCTCAAAAAAAAAAAAAGAATCTGGCTTGCTGCTTGAATACTTTGCACATTTCTTCCCCAATATTTCCACTTTGTGTTTGCCTCAGGGGAATCAAACAATGACAATTTTTCCTTGTGGTTTTATTAACAAATTAATAGTGCTGTGCAAAGAGTTACAGGCAGGTGTAATAAAATACTGTAAAGTAAGACTACTTTTAAAAATAGGGGTTAATATTTTTTTTTTATGAAAAAAAATAAAAAGTAAATGAACAGAAGAGGAATAGAAATATAAATGAAATAAATATTTGGTGTGACCACTCTTTGCATGCAAAACAGCATCAAATCTTCTATGTACACTTGCACAGGTTTTTTTTTCTTACAAAAAACTTGGCAGGTAGGTTGTTTCAAATATCTTGAATAACTAGCCGCAGATATTTTGGATGTAGGCTGCCTTAATTATTTCGGTCTCTTCATGTAATCGAAGACAAACACAATGATGTTGAGATCCAGGACTCCTTGTTCTTCTCTACACTAAACAGTTCTTAATGACATTGGTGCTATATTTGGGTTTGTTTTTGTTCTCAGCATAAATTTGAGGCCAATCAGAAGCCTTCATGGTGGTATTGCATGATAGACAAGTATCTGCCTATATTTCTTAGCATTGAGGATACCATTAATATCTTTACCAAATCTCCAATACTATTTGCAAAAATGCAGCCCGATCCTGCAGAAAACCTCTGCCATGCTTCACTATTGCCTGCAGACACTCATTATTGTACCATTTTCCAGTTTTTTGGTGAACAAACTGCCTCCTACAGCTATGTATTTGAAATTTTTACTCATTAGTTAAAAGCACCTGCTGCCATTTTTCCTTTACCCCAGTTTCAATGTTTTTGCATAGTCTATTTACCAAATCGGAGGTATGGCTTTTTTTTGGTTGCAATTTCTCCATGAAGACCACTTCTCAAAGATGCAAAAAGTATGAATCTACGGCCCTTAACATTGCTTGTTTCTTTGACAGCATGAACATCTCGAAACCCCAGTCTGCTTAAATATTTGCCTAGAAGAGACCTTCCTGGGGCAGTATAGCTTGTGTCTTGTTGCTGTGCTCAGTATTGCCATGGTGTATGACTAGTGACATGAAACTGTCTTTTACAAGTTCGCCTTAGTAGCAGAGTTTCGCTGTTCCTCACCCAGTGTGAAGCCTTCTACATAGCTGTTTCTGTTTAAGTTAATGACAGTGTTCTAACCTACATATAAAATTAGTGATAATTAGCAAATGCTTGGTATAACTGGTTAATCATACACCTGACTCTAATCCTACAAAATCCCTGACTTTGTGCAACTGTGGAAATGTAAGAATGCTTGATGCTGGTTTAAAGCCAAAGGTTAGTCACACCAAATATTGATTTCATTATATTTTCTTTTGTTTACTCACTTTACATTTTGTAAGTTGATGAAAAAAGTAGCAAATAAAATCTATATTTTGAAAGCATTCTTACATAACAGCCTTTCATTAGACAAACCTAAAACCGTTACACAATAGGGTATATTCTAAAGGTTTTTGGAGCCTATGATTAAAACGGTACTAATTATCAAAAATGCCTGTCACATAACAAAGCCATATCTAAAAAAATAATTTTGATTACATTGACGATTCCGTTTTAAAGTATAGGGGTTCAAATTTGCAATTGTTAATTGGGTAAAATTCTGAAAACTAAACCCTTTCTTTTGCATATGAAAATGAAAGTATAGACGTTGTTTCTTAATGTTCTATATGACAAGGGAGAGTAAACAAAAGCTAGGTACTGTATAAACAGTATCTCACAAAAGTGAGTTACTGTAAATACAGTATCTCACAAAATTGAGTTCATCCCATAGATTTTTGCAAACATTTTGGTATTTCTTCTTAGGGGCAATCCTATAGAAATGAAACGTGGATGTACTCAGAGTAGTCAATGTGCAGATTGTGTAGCAGTTCGGATTCACTGTTCTCTGAAAATAGCTCAACATACAGTACAGCCATTAATTTCAAATAGCTGACAAAGTAATTACAGCTGTACATCGCTTAACCATGCAAAGCCACATGTCCTATTAATCATGTTTATGTTTTTGTCTGCTTGACTGGACCATACAAATTTGTGTATTTTGTATTAGAGCAGTTAAACTTGAGTACTTTGAGTACAATTGTCTCATATTGACCACTAGATGTTTAACATGGCACCTCAGGGCAAATCACTCTCTGAGGATTTGAGAATTAGAATTGTTGCTCTCCCCAAAGATGGCCGATGCTATAAGAAAGTTGGTAACACCCTGAAACTGAGTTACAGTACAGTGGCCAGGGTCATGCATAGATTTTCCAAGATGGGTTCCACTCAGAACAGGCCTGGCAAGGGTTGATTAAATAATTTGAATCTTGTGCTGTGCATCAGGTGCAGACGTTGGCTTCAAAAAACAGATGCAGGAGTGCTGCCAGCATTGTTTTAGAGGTAGCAGAAGCGAAGCAGAAGGTCCACTTGTCAGTGCTCAGAACATACACCGCACACTGCAACAAGTCGGTTTGCTTGGCTGTTGTCCCAGTGGGAAGCTTCTTCTAAAGTACACAAACAACCTGTCCAAAAGCATGATTTACTGGAACCATGGCCTGTGGTCTGATGAGACTGAGCTAAACTTGTTTGGCTTAGATGGTGTCCAGCATGTGTGGCAACGCCCTGGTGAGGAGTACCAAGAAAACTTTGTCTTGCCTGCAGTCAAGTATGGTGGTGGTAGCATCATGGTCTGGGGCTGCATGAGTGCTGCTGGTACTGGGGAGCTGCAGTTCATTGAGGAAAACATGGATTCCATCATTTACTGTGACATTCATGACGCCCTCCCTTCAAACATAAAAACTTACCTATGTAAACCTAGTTCCCTTAGGGAACGAGACACTGCATCGAAACACTTTGGGAACACGACCGCGTTGTCCACGCTCTATAATAACGTGTGTAATCAGTCAATATTGGACGTGGGCCGTCACTGGTGGGGTGACATCACAACCAGGAAGTATAAAACGCACATGGAGTGAAGCTAGTGCTAGCTTCTGTAAAAGAAAAGGAAGCGCTGCATAGGCAAACTAGAGACGTTCCGATTCAGGAAGTGAAGTTGCATAGGAACACTGTTGGTGTATTATTTGTACTGTATATGTTTCAGAATAACTTTCGCATAAAAAAATGGCATCTTGGTGGTTGACCAAAACAAATATGGCTGATAGAATATAGTGTTACAAAACAAATGAGACCAACAAAAATAAACAACAACAAATAAATAATACAGTAAAAGAGGCGGACTCTCGCACTTGAGCCTCCACTCTATAGGTGTCGTGACATTCTGCTCTGCATCATCTATCATTTTAAACCTTTTATTTCCTGCCAGTAGCATTATGGAAATTATTGATGGAAAATGTAGCCAATGACTGTAGGATTCTAAAAATATATTGGAGGATTTTATTCCCCATGTGGGTAAGTCTCTTATTACTCTTTACAAACTCTTAGTGGTCAAAGCAGCACGTGCTTAGTGATGCACCAGGAAGTGGATGCATCTCTCGGTTCTGCTCAAACAGCTGTTTTCAGCTCATGTTAATTGGGCATTGTTTACAAAAAATAAAATAAACCAAATAAAAAATGGACAGTCAAAAAAGTTGTTTTATCGGCGATTTGCACAAAGCAGCGATAAGGAAAATATTCTTGGGGCGGAGTAACAACAGAGACTTGGCGATCTGCATGGAGGTGAAAAATTTTATAATATATTTCCCTTTACAGTTTTATAAGATGTTATACATTTTATTGCCAGTTTGTTTTTGTAAGAGAAATGCTTGAAAAGTAAGTGTGTGTGTGAATTGTTGAGATTGGAATCGCTGGACATCAATATGAATGGCTATGACTGTAAAACAATAGCTTGTCTGGCTACCTGGTCATCAATATGAATGCCACATCAATATCAATAGCCAAACATGTATAACAAATACCCTTTAATGGTCAGCTATTCATTTATATGCAGACTGTATGAATACAGTATGAATGGCCACCTGAGTTTAGCAGGTGGCTCTCAAACAGGGGGAGGGAGAAATATGGTGCAATATGTGCAGAAAATCTGCAGCCAAAGTCCTCTAGCCTAGCTCGCAAAACGCATCCCCCATCTCCCCTCTTTTCAGAGGAAGAGAGGTGGAGCTATTGATCTCGTCACAGGGGTAAGAAACCACCGAAAGGCATGCTTTCCAGCCTGTGAGCGAGTGCTGGACTGAGCAGGTGAAGTTGGAGAAAGAGACAAGCCCATTTCGAAAACTCTCTGCAAAGTCCAATTGCGAGCCATAGGAACTGGCACGCTGCTCCGCCTTAGCGAGAGTGGGGCCAGAACCGCGAGGAGTGCAAGCTCTCTCCTCTGAGAGTGCCAATCGGCATTGAAATGGCATTGACATGCGAGCGCGGTGCTCGCAGGCAACTCTCTCAAGAACCGAGTTAGCATGCTCCGCTCCCAGGATTTTTTTTTTTGATGAACAATTGCCAGACAATTCAACACATACACACAAAGCTCTTTGTGAACAAACAGAAGCTGGCTTCACTCCATGTGGGTTTTATACTTCCTGGTGACGGCCGGCGTCCAATTTTGACTGATTACACACATTATTTCAGAGCATGGACAACGCGGTTGCGTTCCCAAAGTGTTCCGACGCAGCTCGATTTCCTGAAAGGGAACCCGAACACACTGCCAAGATGACAACAGCCTTGCTAAGGAAGCTGAAGTTGAGGGTGATTGAGTGGCCAAGTATGTCTCCAGACCTGTACCCTTTTGAGCACCTGTGGGGCATCCTCAAACGCAAGGTGGAAAAGCAAAATGTGTCTAACATCCAGCAGCACCGTGATGCAATTATGGAGAAGAGAAAGTACTAGATAACAATTGTGCTCACACAAAATATTGATACTTTCGACATAGTTTTGACATATTCACTTAGAGTGTGCTCACTTTTGTTGGCAATTATTTTGACAATAATAGCTGTATGTTGATTTATTTTTAGAAGACAGTGAATCTGTACTGCCATACAAGCTGCACATTGACTGTTCCTAAAAATATGTTCAAGTTTCATTTCTATAGTATTGTTCCTTAAGAAGATATAAAATCTTTGCTGAAATGTGAAGGGTGTATTCACTTTTGTGAGATACTGTATAATGAAAATTATGTGATACAGCTTTATGGCTAAGGAAATCATTGGCCCACATAATAATAGTAGATTTGCAGTTACCAGAATGGCTTGTAAAGTGACCACAGTTTAATCACCTACACTATATGTCGTGTTTATGCTATTGACTATATGGCATATTCAATTATTTTTCATATCAGAAACCTGCGGTTAGGGAAAACGCAATACTAATATTTGTTATAAATGTTTACCTACTTAAGCCTTTTATCATCCTCCATCCTCACTCTTTTGTGCGCTCTCTCTTTTCAGATAACCAGTCCATGGCTTCTCAGACTTCAGTTAGCATTCGTATTCTGGATGTGAATGACAATCCACCTGAGCTGGCCACCCCATATGAAGCGTCCATCTGTGAAGATGCAAAACCTGGCCAGGTGTGATAAAGCTTCTGCAGTTATTTATTATATTACCATTTCATTTAAAAAAGAAACACAATCATCAAACACACTGCATGCCAGCACAGGCAGACACAGCATTAAAGCAGGAACTGAGATATAATTTCTTTAAAAAACTGGGTTAATCATTTGTGTTTTGGCCATCACTGTCAGTTATAAAGTGTTCATGAATTACATCTCAGCATGAATGATCCAAAGTCATTGACATACTTGTTGTTACTGGCTTCCTATATTGATAAAGCTGTCAGCTTTAAAATGAGAATTACATCTGTGTAAAGCACAAAGGGAATTTCACAACACCTAATGGTATTCTAGGGTTATAGATTTTAACCAATATTGACTTGCAGTATTAACTCAATATTGATTCTCTAATTGAGTTTGCATATTTAGCATCAGTGACACAGTTTGCATACCTTGCCCTTTCATCTTTCAGGAGAAATTCTAAGAAATATGAAAGTAACGCAATTTGGTAATATTTATTTAAAGTCTGACGCATATGTTTTTGTTAATTAATATACTTCAATATTTATTATTTAAATATATTCACAACACACACACCTGTTTTAAGCAACAAGTGAAGAGTCCGTTCTTGAAGTTGATTTGTTAGTAGCAGAAAAAAATTGTTGGTGGCTAGACGACTGGATCAGAGTCTCTGTAAAGTGGCAGGTTTCGTTGGGTGTTCCAGATATTCAGTGTTTCGTACCAAGGTGGTGCAAGGAAGGACAACAGGGCCTTGGAGGCCTCAGGCACATTGACGCATATGGGGAATGAAACTAAATTTCTATATAAAGCCTGTCCATGTCACTGGTCTTGTGGGATGTGACTTGCTAAATAAACCAACTGACATAGAATAATACATTTAAGAATACATTTAAAATAGAATTAAAAAAAAAATAGAATTTTTTTAAAAAATGTGAGAAATTTCAAAAGCTTTGAAAAGTACTGTTTTATTAAAGAAAAAAACAGTCTGGAAATCGTAGACAGTCTCTTTAAATATAAACCACTTTTATATAAAACAGAGTAACTCAGCAGAGCAAGGCTGACAAAATCGTCAGAATTGTCAAAAATAAAACCTGACGTATGTACAAAGCAGTAGAGCAAGCAATATACCAGCCAGCAAGAAAAACTTGCCTTTTTCCCACTGTGTTTACATTTTCCAAACACATTGATATCTACATGGAAGAATAGTCATCTTTAGGATGATGTAAAAATACTCAAAAATATATATATTTTTTGGATATGAAAACATTTTTTATGTATAATTGGGAAAGCCATTTTATTTGTCTACCAGGGCTAATGCTTGAGTTTTTCTTCGGGGTTTGGGGCAAATCTAAGATGAGAACATTTAAAGATGAATTCTGTGATCTTTATATTCGACACTTCTGGCCTTCCATATTTGAAAAAAATCTACTGGAGGCAAACTCAGGCAATCGCTTCCTGTCAGTTTGAGTATGAAACCAATTCCTTCTCCGCTTTTGTCAGAATTGTTTCGTTATTTCTTTGCTCCTAGTTTGGACCTTTTCCAATTGGAAAAACGATCTTTCTGACACTTTGTACCGAAGGCAATTTATATTATTAACTGTTTTTCAGAAAAGACTTCAAGCCGAGACAGTAAATTCTTGGATATTGTTGAAACCATATGTTGCATGTCTTCTGGCTTGACTACAAGTGTGTACCTTGCAACAAAACACAAAGAATGACAACAATAAGCACAGTTTTATATATTTAAGTCTTGACCATCACTGCTAGGGACTGATTTCACTTTTATATTGGTTGTGTGCAAAATGTTATATAAATTTGTCTATAGAATTACTATTTTATTTATTTAGAATTAAAGTATGTATTAAATTAAATAAACTTTATGCAAGATTGCAACAAATTGTGCAAGAAAAAATAACAAAATTATAACATACATTTGAGGGCATATATTGCACAGAGGCTAAATATATATTATCCCAAGATTTTCTTTACTCCACACAATTCATACTACAATATAATGTTTGTGAAAATCTAATTACAGGCATAAATGTAGTCCCTTTTCATAATACTGACACTGGAGTGCACAGTCATGAAATCATAGGTTGTTGCAGCTTTAATAAAGTCTAGCAAACAATAAAAAAACATGGGACAAGATCAAGATAAAAAAAAAAATTGTGAGGGTCTAAGAAAAAAGCAATAGCAGAAATGTAAAGGCTTGGTAAACATAATAGAACTACAGAGAGCATATACATTTATGTTGAGCAAACACTGATCAGGCATGACATTATGACCGGTGAGTTAATAACACTGATTATCTCTTCATCATGGCACCTGTTATTGGGTGGGATAGGCAGCAAGTGAACATTTTGCACTCAAAGTTGATGTGTTAGATAGCAGGAAAAATGTGCTATCTTAAGGATTTGAGCAAGTTTGACAAGGGCCTGATTGTGATGGCTAGATGCTTGGGTCAAAACATTTCGAAAACTGCAGCTCTTGTTGGATGTTCCCAGTCTGCAGTGATCAGTATCAAAAGTGGTCTAAAGAAAGAACCGTGGTAAATCGGCGACAGAGTCATAGGCGGCCATGGCTCATTTATGCATGTGAGGCGCGAAGGCTGGCCCATGTAGTCCGATCAAACAGATAAACTACTGTAGCTCAAATTGCTGAAGAAGTTAATTATGTTAATTCTCGATGCTATAAAGCTATGCCTGATCAGTGTACTTTGTTGAGTGTAAGTCTATATATTGTGTGTGTGTGTGTGTGTGTGTGTGTGTGAAAGCATGTGCATGTGTGTGATTGAGCTCAGGTGTGCTCAATCAGTAACTTGGTGATTGCAACTGTTATAGAGTGTGTGTGTGTTCTGGGATTTGGAGTCAGAGTTGGCTGTGTTTGGAGGTCACAATGGCTGCTGGGAATTGGAGTCATCATGTCGCTAAGATTTGACATGCACCTGTGGCTATATTTGATGGCTAATACCTTTCCTTCTCAATATCACAGGTAAATCCAATCTACTTAGCCAATCAACTTGTGGACAAAAACATTGTCCACAAGTTCTACTTTGAAATCAAGAAGAGACCAGGAACATCCATACAGACAATTTATGCAAATAAAAAAGATCTTGGGACCACACAGACACACATCCTTCAGGAAAAATTAAATCACAATTTAACAATTTTTAGCCCAAAAGGTTTCACAGAATCCTATGTCTGGGGCATACATTAGGAATAATGAGGTATCATAAAAAAATAAGGATTATCTACAGGTGGTCTAGTGGTTAGGATGCGGCGCTCTCACCGCTGTGGCCCGGGTTCGATCCCCGGTCAGGAAACCAACCCCAGCCACAACTGGAATTGAATAATTTAAATTTATGGCAATTACTATGTGAAGCTTGTGAACCCAGTCATTAGGGTATTAGGAAGGGACATGGGGTATATCGGTAGGAGAATGCTGAAGATGGAGCCACCAGGAAGGAAGAAAAGAGGAAGGCCAAGGAGGAGGTTTATGGATGTGGTGAAGGAACACATGCATGTAGTTGGGGTGAAAGAGGCAGATGTAAAGGTCAGAGGGGTATGGAGATGGATGATCCACTGTGGTGACCCCTAAAGGGAGAAGCCGAAAGAAGAAGAAGAAGACTATGTGAAGCTTGTGAAAGCCTAACTCAAGCTTGTGAATGGAACAATAAGAATCTAAACTGAAATATCACATTGAAACAGTATTCAGACTTTCATTTGACACTATGACAGTTAAATTATAGTTCAGGTACTCCCATTTTAAAAAGAATTGCGTATAACTATATTTAGCCTAGGTGTATGTAAACACTTCAACTTTAGATTAAAAGTAAAAAAAAAAAAAAAAAAAAGCATCAGTATGTTCTTTGACATGACTGTGGTCTTTTAAAGTTGCTATAGAGTATCAGTAAGTTGTTTTGTAAAAAAAAAAAAAAAAAAAGAAAGAAAAATAGAAGAATTGTGTGAACCACAATTTTCATTACAGGAGGTTCATTTATGCACTCATATAATATATAGAATACCTTCCTTTTAAGGTGTCATGGTGTGAAACCTCTTTTCGCTCAACAGCTTTAGGCACATTGGGATCCAATTACCCACCAACATGCAGAGTACAAGACTGATTAAGAAAATAAATAAATAAAACGGGGATAAAAAGGATTACTTTACAACAAGGCTTCCATGCCGGCAGCTACATTCATATGTGTAATGAAGCCTAGGCCCCCCTCTCCATTCAGAGACTATTAGCTAAGCACTAAGTGCTACCTACCGTGCGTACCTGTGTTGAGATCTCTTGGAGGAATTTTACTCCTCCACACCTAATCTAGCACACTAACCTTTAGTTGATTATGGAGATATCAATCTGAAATATTTACTAGCCTCCTATACCCAGGTGAGACCTTTCTTTTAGAGCTAGAAGAATATTTATTTCCTTCAGAGGAACAAAATAGATCGTATTTGTTTTTGTTTACGTAAAAAGACAGGGCAGCTTTTTGGAAGTTTTTAAACATCATAAATACTGTACATATGCACTTGTTGCTTTTTTGTCGGTCCTAAAATCATTGCTGATTAAATCATATAAAGTAAATTTAAAGCTGAAGGCTGAACAATGTTTTTACCCACAGGCCATCAGGCTTGTGAACAACACCCATCCGCTACCTCTCCTCCTACCACCACAGATACAGTTTACCGTCTGATCCTGGGAGGTGTCAGCTACCCAATACACGGGCACACACACACACACACACACACACACACACACACACACACAATACAAATAACAACATAAATTACGGACTAGTATACAGTATACTGCAGAATAGTATGCAGACTTCCTCTGCATACTTTGCACAAACACAGACATATATTGTATATATCACACCTACACCCTGTACAAATGTGAAAAACAAAAGTCTACCTCTGCAGGAATTACGCATTTGCAAGTGTTCCATAATTATATTGCATACTGTACACTTTATACAGTTACATGCACACACACACACACACACACACACACACACACACACACACACATGCAGTTTCTTGCATTTGTACTTTTATAACTTGTACATTTGTATTCTTGACATGTTTTGTGCCTTTTTCCCCCCTTATATCATCCTTATAATTTATTTCATAGGCTGCTGGGAGGATGCACAGAGTAAGAATTTAATTATATAGTGTAACAGATTGTTTCCAATATACTTTTAAATCCTGAATGTAGCCTTAAAGGTTTAGATGCCAAATTTGTGACTGTAGCTCCTCTCTGGCTATGCATAATGTAGGCGAAATACACAGATTTAAAAAGTCTACACACTCCTGCTAAACGATTTAGTGATGAGAAAATGAAAACCTAATAAATCGTCAGATTCTTTTTCACATTAATGTGATAAAGCAACAATATTTGAGTAAAAATAAATGTCTAGAAATGGTTTAGGAATAAAAAAAAATATATCTCTTAGTTAATTGTTTGTCAACTCCTCCTTCTTTGCAAAAAGTATCCATACAAAGAGCTTTCCTGTTTGCAGCCCTGTTTAATTTTTCCCCAAAAAAGTTTCTCATTTAAATATGGGCTCTGACTGGGCCTTTTCTGAAGCAATTACTTTGTTGACTTAGATTTGTTTGTATTGGTCATTATTGTGCTCGAAATTTTTATTCTTTAGCTGTGCAACACAGGCATGTTTTATACCAAAATAGATTGATATTGGGATCTATCCTCAATTCCTGCTATCTTAACTAGATTCAGTCCCAGATGAACAAAATAACCCAATACTGCATAATGCTGCCTTCACTATTCTTTACCAGGGATTTGATGTTCTTTGGTTGATAAGCTGTCTTGTCTTGCAAATATTTTTTTAGAAATATTCCCAAAGTTCTACTTTGGTCTTATTAGATTACAAAATGTGTTTCATGCTTTAAAAGACGCAAACCTGTATGGTTTATATGGGTTGGAGTGAAAGATTTGATTAGCCTGCAATAGAGCTCTGACCTCAACCCTATTTATCACCTTTGGGATAAATTGGAACATTGACTGCACCCCAGGCCTCCTCACCCTGCATCAATACTTAACTTTCCTAAAACCCTTATTGGCTGATATATATATATATCCTCCAATAACACTTCAAAACCCAATAGAACATATACATAGAAATATGGAGGATATTATAACAGCAAATTTGCAATTGGGATACAGACAATCTGCAATGGGATGTTCAAAAATTACATACAAATATGCAAGTGGTCAAGTACCCACAAACTTTTTTCCATATAGTCTATGTATGTTATGTCAGTTCTTATTTTGAAATGGCTTCTATTTAGAATCCCTACCCCACAGTGCTGACATAAGAGAGTGTCACCACAACCAGTATTTGGTGCATATTTCTCCTTTAATGAAGGCTCCTTTAATAAAAGGTATCTTGCCAGCCTCATCTGTTACGTCTCTAAGGTGCCTTTATCGTGTTCCATACTAAATCTAACGTGTTAGAAATTTGTACCTTTCTCATCTTTAAACCATGCGATCGAATTTATTTATTTAAGTATATTTCTAATCATTGTTTTGTATACAGTACTTTAGGAATGTTTTACACACAGCTGTTACAGAGGCTATACAGTATGTTTCATGTCACTATTATTTAAATATAAATGGTTATTATTGTAATATTGATGTGCCTTTCCTTTAATTGGAACATTTTATTATATTTTTATAAGCATTTATATAAAATTAAAGATAAATTGTCACCGTACCTTATCTAATATACTAAAATGATCTTTTATTCTGATAGCATCTAATAAACTATTTATCTTTACAGTACTCTTTACTAATCAGTCAACAAAGTTCTATGCATTTTCCTCCCAGTGGATTCACAGAATGTAGTAAACACCAAACTCATAATTCTTCTGGATGAGTTTTGAAGCAGTAAGAAAAATACATCCTATGATTCATTACTGTTATCATCATTTATTTTTTCTCTTGATAATAGAGTGGCTAAATGTGGGGTGATGTTCCGGGTTCAGGCATGAGAGTAAAGCACTAAATGTTTCTAGTGTCTATTTGACTGTCAGTCTTGAAAAAACAAATTTCAGATTTGCAAACAATTTCATTAGTATGGATACCCCCAAAAAACATTAAAACTTATTCTATGACCTGTGTTTCTCCCTGCTGAGAAAACAGAAGCAGAGACTCTGCATCATTTAAATAACAATGACTGAAACAATACTAAAAGTTACTGTAGTTCAAGTAGTTTAGTAGGTTTCAGAAGGTTTTCAAAAAAAAAATGCTTGTTTGAGTGAAATCTACCACGGATCCCCTAAATACTAAATCCGCATTTGATACATTACATGAAAATTAATGGAGACAACATTTGCAAACTCTAGAGAATATATTTTAAAACACATGATACAGGACTGAAGAACTTTTGTATACAAAATGTACAAGATAATCAAGCAAAAAATCTTGTAAAACTGTTCAAATTCTTGTGCTGCTTTTCCCCCCAGCAGCCATAGTGACATCATTTACCCAGGATATAAAAAAATATTAATTACAAATAGTGTAAATACTGCAAGGATACAATAAATTGCATGAATTCATAAAGTGTGCAGTGTTGACACAGAAGGTGTGAACATCCTGCAGTGGTAGATTCAGTAGTAGTTCAAGATGTTATTCACGTGTGAATGTGTGTGTGTGTGTGCCAGTATTCAAACAAGTGTTTGGGAAACCCAGATTTTCTGACCATTTCAACAGGCTTATCTGTACCATTTATTTCTTTCAGTGGTGAGACAACAGCAGTGGGGATAATATTAATGGCATCTCTGTAAAATCCTCTCAGTGTGCTAGAAGCACAGTCTGAATTTTACTTTTCAAACATGTACTACTTTAGATGTAACCCAGCCACAATTTCTACCTATTCAGAAACACTCTGCTTATATAGGACTCCTGCTTTGTCCTGATTTTGTGGACATTTGAGCTGTAGGAGTAGCAGATGAACACCCAGTCAGCTCATCCATTTATACCTTCAGCAGTTAAATGCAACGTTTTTATTTTGTTGATTTGACACCCCAAAGTAATAAAATGTGATAAAACATCTTGTATATTGCACACACACACACACACACACACACACACACACACACACACACACACAAACAATATTTCACATCCTCTGTTTAGTGTGCAGAATATTAGGATGTTTTGGATCAAGTGCTATTTGGTAAGCTGATGAATAATAATCGTGGAAGTCATGTTAAACCAAATTGGCAGTAATTAATGTGATTATGACCAGATTATGCGCCAGAGACGTGCTGCGTGGGGCACTAAGTAGACCGACACAAAAAAAAACAAATAAAAGTGGTTCCCGTATTCATACGCTCTCCCACAGTAACTTTTTTTAGTTTTATATTTTTATTTTACTAGAAATCTTGAAAAATGTCTCCTAAGAAAATCAGTGATGGTGCTGTGAAAACGAAAGTAAATAGAATTACCATGGAAACCGAGGAGGTTACGAGCATGGTGCACTTTACTCCACTACACTCTCAATCAACCACTATCACATGAGTAAGTGTTAAATTGTGTTTATATTACGATAGTTTGCGGGTGTATTTGTTTTTAAAAATAGGCTACAAATACTTTTTAAGTGCAGAAATAAGCGATCGAATGAGATCTCGGAACGGATTAAATCACTTTTACATTCATTCCTATGGGGAAAATGAGTTCGAACATACGAGCAAATGGACCCAAGAGCAATTTTCAAGAACGAATTATCCTCGTACAACGGGGTTCCACTGTATTATAATGTCTTTAGGCATTATATTGAAAATGAAAAGCAGCTTTTACTCTCTTTTTGCATTGAAAGTTGGTGCTTCCTCACTGCAGTCTGCTTGTGGTTAGGGATGCACCCTCTATCTCCAGTCACCTCCAGAATGTTCTGCACTTTACATTTAATATGGAATTAATACATATTACTGTCTTGTTAATTAATTTACCTCATCATCAGGTAAAGGAAAAAAGGGTTTTTTTTGACAGTGAAACACAAAATAACTAGACAGGGACACTCACCTGGAGCAAGAATACAACAACGACCATGGAAGACAAACATGAGACAAGCTGTGAAGTATGAGGTGAGCTTTAAATACATGTTCACAGATGCTAAGACAGTCATGGTTGAATAAGGTGCAGTGGCTGATGGGAAGTGTAATTTAGTAGCATAAACCTGGCACATATGATAATGATTTATGATAAGATAAGGAAAATATCTAATATTCTAAAGCAAGTTAAAATTATTGCTGTGATTTTGATCGGTTCTCCAATGGGGATATAACTCCCTGCTGTTTTTAAAAGTATTGAAAATAAAAAGTGACTGATGTGGCACCTCTTTTTGCCAAACCTACAGGCTAAAGTGTGACCCTGAAAACATTTAGCATAATAAATTGTGCTCATTAAAGCAGGGAGCACTTTTTTGTGCCTCCTGCTGCATTTGCTATGGTAGGCTATGGTAATTGCTTGATGATAACCTGTAGCGTATTGTTATGAATGGTGGCATGTTGTCCTCCCCCCTCAGGGCTCTATTTGTACAGTAAATTGGTAGTGGAATAGAAAAAGAGACAGAGGGGAGAGGGAGGTTGGTGTTTGCATATTACAGTGCACACAAACTTTGCCCAAACTCTCTGCTGGACAATTAATCACACTGATGAGAAATGAGAAAAGCAGCTTTGTAGATGAGTCAGTAATTAGAGGCAGTTTTTTTCTGGTGTATATGACCAGCCAGATGCCCTCAAATTCATGTAAATCTGGAATAACTACTAATAACAAGCCACAGTAATCTTTCTTTATTTTATTTTATTTTTTTCATTTATCAGACAGATGATCGCACCCCCAGGATAAAATTCGAATCATATTGTATTAAAAGAAAAGAAAATTAAAATGTTAGACTTGTTGCAATACAATGTTACTGATACTAACACTAAGTTTAGATATTAGCCCAAAACTGACCCTGATTTATTTATATACAAGGTAAAATTGTTATGTAAGATAGATAGATAGATAGATAGATAGATAGATAGATAGATAGATAGATAGATAGATAGATAGATAGATAGATAGATAGATAGCACTTTATTGTCATTGCATTGTACAGGTACACAGCAACGAAATGAAGTTTGGCATCTACCAGAAGTGCAAATAGTGCAGATAAAATATGTGGCATATTTACAGCATGTGATATATATGTAAGCATATGTACAGTAAATAAAAAAAAAAGGCTAGCGTGTGCTGCTGCACTAATAAGATAATTAGAAATGACAGCAGACCACATGATATTTCACGATAGATCAAAGCAGACTGTTAAAAAAGTTAAACTGTCATGTGATAATACTACAGCAGCTTCCTACACTATAAGTATCCTGTATGTAATGAGGTATAAGTTAGAAGTAGTGCAGCATTTAAAAAAAAGTTAAACTCAACATGATGTATTCATTACCATAAAATACGTATACAGTATTAGTGAAATTACTAATTTTGTAATTTTGCTGTATACTTAGTGATTATTAGCAATTGTCGGCCATTACACTGGTCATTTTCTCCACTGCAAATGTACTCCATCCGAACCAACTTACATAAAACACTTTATTTAGAATAAAATCACTAATGTTATGAAGAACAAATCTCTAATTCAAAGTCTAAATGCATGGACATTCATGTGCATATTTAATAAGCTTAACAGAGCTAGATGTGTTGATTAATAGTAAAATTCGAATCACAGAAAGAAAAGCTATAATTAAAAAAATCTAAATCAACAAAGATTTTATACTGGATACCAAAGTGTTTGTATGCTGTGGTTCTCATTTTAAACTAACATGAGAAAAACTATTAAAGAGAAATATATGTTTAAAAACATATTATCTTACATAAGCTTTGGTTGTGTGGTACTTTACATCCAGTCTGCTGTATTAGTGCCTTCTTCAGGACAGTTAGACAAAAAAAATTGGCTTGACTGAGAGGGAAAGTTTTCAGTGGAATGTGATTTTAATCTAGGCTTCAATTAATTACTAAAAGTCAAACCGTTAATATAGCTCAAAATAAAATACACTTTTAAATTAAAATTTTAAATAACTGGTATTAATGCATGAATAATAATAATAATAATAATAATAATAATAATACGATATTGTATTTGTATAGTATGTAACTGCAATATTTTTAAACATAGGAAAATATCCTAGCTTATACTCTCTACAAGCGCTTGTGCTTTATAAACTTATTTACTCTACAATATTTAATATTTCATGTACAACAGCCAAATAAGCAAGCTTTGTTCTTTTTGCATCCATGTTCTCGGAAATTACAGGCACAGCAGCTCCTCGTTTCAGGTTACTGGTGGCACAGCAGTGAAATCAAATTATCTCTAGTTGCTAAATGCATGCCTTTTGAGCCAATTTAAAGGATGGCAACACAGCATATTTGTCTTTAAAGGAGAGAGACTATATAAGTAAAGGGGGAAAAAGAAAAAAAGGGATGGGGAAGTAAAGAAAAGGCTTGATGTGACAGCTTAAAAGCAACTTTGGCACAGGAATGAGGTGTCCCATCTACTTCTGCAGAAAGAGAGTGAACGGTAGAAGGAGGGTTATGTGGAAAGAAGAGTTTATTAGATGCCTGGCTGGATTTCATGTGTATTAAGATAAACTCTGAATCTAACTCAAGCCTTCTCAAATTCGAATCAAACATCATCAGTGTTTACCGAAGAAAACAAAAACTGCAGCTTGTCCATTTCCTGAGGAACAATAAAACCCTCCATTATGGGGAATTTTCAATGTTGCTGACACTGAGAAGTCCTTCCAATAAAGTAAATAAATGTCTCATGAGAGAAGAATTTACAGTGTCAGCGATTACCTAGGGTTTTGTTGACTATCCTTCATACAAGTATGAAGAATTTTAAGAAAAACCTTAATAATTAATAATATAGTAGAACAGATGCCACATATAAGGAATCAAGATGGATGCACTTGCGGTTAAAGGATTTAACAAGGCAAAACAAAAAAATTACATGAGATGAGATCAAAGTACTAAAGCAGGCAGAGCTGATGTAATCAACAAACAGGCTAAACGAGGAAAGACAGTATAAGACCATTCACATTAATAGAACAGAGTCAGAGTTAGCATATACTTTAAAAAGGAAAAAAAGGACACCTGTATAAGTACAGGTAGACATGAACCACAACAAATACATAAAATGGAAAACCTGGAAGTTTGCTGTAGAGCTGTTGTCATGCATCTGATTCTCAAACATGCAGCACTTGTGCACTAGGGGAATATTCCTGACAAAGTGGATTAATCTAAACCTTTTGCTGGTAAACCTACTGTCAGAGTTGTGCTGCTTTAGAAAATTAATCACCATTTGTTTCTGTCAAAACAAAATCTAGCATTGCCGAGATGTAAAATCGTTTTCAAAATTCGTTACAGTGGTCACTGATTCCCATCTTGGAGATTGATTTTCGTAGTCTCCTGTATTTCCTCAAACCTAAAATTGACAAACTAGATTCAAATGCACAAATATATGGTCTATGGAATTAGATTAGATGAAATTTCACAGTCAGATTGTTCGAAATGTGTTTGCCGTAATTAACAGTTGCTAATTAGCGCAGCTAATGGCATGTTTTGTAAACATTACATGTCATAAGGCACAAGAATCCATAATATTTGTGGGAGCACAGCCAATAAATCTATATCACAGTTTAATCATCAAGACTGAAGTTTTCATGCAAGAACCTAAAGACAACCACACAAAACAGTATATATACAAGTGTGCGATCATGTTCCTATGCACTTGTTGAGCATGTTTTCTTGAAGTGGTTAATGTTTACCCTACTTGTGCTTAGTTCTTTCATTTAGCAGCTGTTTCAGTCCAGTGTTGTATTTTCATGCAAGATGCTAAGTAAATGTGCATGCAAGATGTCAGCTTTGCTGTTGGATTTTCATTGGGATTGACAAGGATGGACAGGATTGGAAATGAGTTTATTCGACAAACAGCACATGTAGGACGTTTTGGGGACAAATTGAGAGAGGCACGATGGTTTGGTCATGTGCAGAGGAGTAACATGGGGAATATAGGTAGGAGAATGCTGAGGATGGAGCCGCCAGGAAAAGATGAATGCCAAGGAGGAGGTTTATGGATGTGGTGAAGGACGTCATGCAGGTAGTTGGTTTGAAAGAGGCAGCTGTAGAGGACAGAGTAATATGGAGATGGATGATCCGCTATGGCGCTGAGCCAAAAGAAGAAAAAAAAATGTGAGCTTTGCTGTATCTGCTTTTCTGCAAATAATGACTTGACTGTTCATGCTTTTAA